>NW_027121806.1:0-2020 GCF_030686945.1 Centruroides vittatus | reverse complement strand
CTATTTAAATAACATTCAAACTTCACAATTAAACATGAAAACTCATTAATTTTTAACAGAAAATAAAATAAGAAACATGTCGATAAATCGATCCAATGTCGATGCTAAAACTAAACTAAAACTAAAACGCCCACTTGTCGTAAGGATTTTGCATAACTTTTGCAAAAATATTTAAATTTTCAAAGCCTACTATTTTTCCTAATTATTTTTAAAATTCCAAGCATTAATAGTTTCTTAAAATTGCTTTGGAATAAAAGAAGTAAATACTGCGGTGTAAGTAGCATATTTACATTTATTTCTTCTGTACTAACAAAGTTGTATGTAGGAAGAAATACAAAATAAATAAATAAAAACTAAATAGGAAAACTTTATCTTTCTTATTTCACTTTTCAATACGATATTCGAATTATACATCAATTTTCTTTTTATTATATTCTGAAAAAAATTTTGCATAATTTGGCGGCCCCCGGCAAACTTCTTATGGACCACCAGGGGCCGCGGCCCCCTGTTAAGAATCACTGGTCTAGGGTCCATTCATATTCATTTGTTCGATAAGCCAGTAAAAACTGTAGACTTCTCTAAATGTATTTTAATATCACAATTACATTCTGAATCGCTAGTCACGATATAAGGGCTAAAATTAAAAATAAATTATAAAAACTTACTCGGTGAAATAAAATGTGCGGTGGATATACATACCTGGTACAATATATTGTTCGATTATATTAATATACTTTTAAAGAAAATTATAATTAAAATATAGCTTTGTAAAGAAACGTACCTGTACATAAAAATAACATAAAATATTCTTTACTTTTTAAATCTTAAAACAATCCACTAAGTCAAATATCTTGATACGAGTAGCTAATGGATGGAACTTGTGACGGTCCAGGTAGGTGTGTAGTGAGTGTGTGCGTGCCAAATCCCGAGGGTGCCGATACCGGTCAATGTCAAATGCCTCTTTTGTCGCATCACTAGTATATCTCAAAGGACGCCACAGGGCTGTTGTAAATTTTAAACGTTTCTCACCGTAGCTGTAAAAGTCTAACTATGTTAAACTTAATAGTCATTCGTTTTCTAACTAATTCGTTTTAATACCAGGTGTACACGAAAATCAGTTTCCCACTGTACTGAGCGAGTGATTAGTTCTGTTAAGCTTTTGTTGAAGTAAAATTCTGGCTCTTTAAACAGGGTTTTATTTATGTCCCCATTTTCTAATCTCTTAATTATTTAGTCACTTCTTAAGTAGAAATAAGTCGAAACCAGTTACTTTGTACCTGAATATCTGTAGTCTTGGGAAAACAGTGGAAAGACAAATTTTTATGACAACGGATATATAAATCGTAAATTTAAAGAAAATAAATTCTAGAGCTTTTTTTTGTACCATTGTATGTACTGTACGTCTCATTCATTAAATTTGGTTGTAAATGATGCTGCCAAAGTAACAGTTAATTTTTTAACACTGTACTAGAATTGTACACGTTTTTTCTGCATCCCCTTACAGATGGGACATACTAAATCGTAATATCACCGGTTTAACATTGAAATCCGTAAGTAATATAAGATGGGAGAGCGGAATAAACGCAGAATAAATATATCAAATATTTTAATGGAGTTTTTTTAAACTCCTGTCAACTATACAGAACTATCATAAAAACGTGCCAGTAAACTCCTATCGGTTGGGTTGTTATAAATCTAGTCTAGGGTGGGCAACCCTTTTTATAACATGGGCCAGAATAAATTTTACGTTTTTTTCCGCGCCGTAGTAGTTAATTGACGCCTTCTTGTGACTCGTAATTTTTTTAGTCTGCAAATATGAAATAAATAAATAAAAAGTTAATTACTACATTTATTTCTCTTATCGTTTTCGAAAATTACAAAGAATTGGAAAAATAACTAATTAATAGTTATTTTTCCAATTTAATAATCTATTAAAGATCTCGCGGGCCGGATAGAAACTTTTCGCCAGCCGTAGCTGGCCCGCGGGTTGCCCGCCGTTGATCTAGTCTGCTCATGATTC
>NW_027121805.1:0-27574 GCF_030686945.1 Centruroides vittatus | reverse complement strand
TAAAAGTTTGGAAAATCTCTCGGCGTAAAATTGCGCTGGGGTGTTTAATTTCATTTTTCTTGATAATTATACATCATAAACACAAGAAGAATAAGCGATAGTCTTCTTCTGTTTTTATGTTACATAGTTATTTTTTATTCGTCTCCGATTTTTAAAGAAATTCGTCATTTTTGATTTTTTAACTTTTTTTGCGTTCGTACATCGATTACGCTTACACTTTTTTTTTTAAATATTAAACGTTTTCCATTATTTAAAAGCGTTATTTCAGTAAATAAATTCATTTCTCATTGTTTAGTTACCATTAATTAAATTTAAATATATTAAAATAATGAAATTATTATTATTATTCAAAGTTATCGTAATAAAAAATATAGATAATACTTTCTAATTATCGTGTAGTATTTAATAAGTTAAATTTTTTATTTTTGTAATATATAAAATATTGTGTGTGTAGAAAGTTAGTATTCTGAAATCCAGATGGCGCCAATTGCAAAAGTTTGAAAAAAGTTTTAATTGATGTAATTTCCAATTTTAATATAAAAATGCTTTTGGTAATAAAATAATTAAGACTATCAAACAGTTTATAATTTATATTGATCATATCTACAATTAAGATTAATTTACATATTTTATTTATAAAATAAGCAATATACATATATCAAAGGAAACATCTTTAGCACAAGATAAAGCAAAATATTTTTATTACAATTTATTTTCATCCAAACAAACAATTCACACTCAATGGAAATTATAAAACATTATTTACATCACTTGAATACATTCAAGAAGCATTCACATCTAGAAAAGTAAATAACAATGTCTGATAAATTCAAATATCACAGTATACTATTTAATATACCAGTTTAATTATGAACCTACAATTCAGATTAATTTAAATATTTTATTTATGAAAATAAGCAATATACATTAATGAATAGAAAAAAAATAAATAAATGTGACAAATTTCTATGAGTAAAAAGTTAACACACTTCTTTGGTTTCCTCTAATCAGTAAAAAGAATCCTGCAGATTGTGCTTCACGTGGACTTTTACCTTCAGAACTTGTAACACATGACTTATGGTGGAATGTCCCAGAATGGCTGCTTTCCAATGATATCCCATTCACCCAAAATATACCCATTTGTGATGCAGCATTAAGGGAAGAGTGTAAACATGCTAATTGTAGTGTTGGCACAAGCATCGAAGAGCTGCCTGTCATTTCTAAAATATCATCATTTGTAAAACTTCAACAAACGATGGCTTGGTGCCTGAGATTTGTGACAAATGCAAAATTATCACCTCCTTATAGGACCTATGGGCATCTTACAACAAATGAATTAAAAACCGGATTAATCTGCATCATCAAACATGTCCAAACAATAAGCTTTTCGGAAGAAATAAAGTGCATTCAGTCTGGGAAATCATTGGCAAAACATTCCAAAATCAGCAATTTATGTCCATTTTTAGATAATGATAATGTGTTAAGAGTTGGAGGCAGATTGCAGAATGCTACCCTCAATTTTAGTAAGAAACATCCTGCAATACTGCCTGCTAGACATTATTTGACTAAATGTATTTTAACCTATTTTCATAGGAAATATTTACATCTTACTGGACAAGCTTTATTGTACCAGGTAAGACAGATGTTTTGACGTCGTGACTTCATTAAGTAATTGTAGAGTACCTGAGTGGTAATTACTCGCTTGTGGAGTCCCAGAGGGTCACTCACTGTTAGTGTTGAAATTAAAGTTCAAATTTGTTGTTGTTGTTGTTATAAAGAATCTGTGTACTGTTTTAGACTGATGTTAAAAACATTTTACAATTATATTAAAACAATTTTTATGTGTGAGGATTATTTGCTGGGTGGATGACTACTATTATATGTTAAAATTATATTTTGACATAAAAAATAGTAGTTTAATAATAAATCTTGAGAAATTTTGTCATAATTGTAGTATTATCCAAGTGTGTGAAACTTGGGAACATATATTCTTTCATTGTATAAAATTTCAAGCAAGTAAGAAAAAGTATTTGATAAGATTTAAATCCTGGAAACATAATCAATGTGTCTTGTTTTTCTGAAAACAATTATTATTGTATATTTTATTTTATATTATGTTGTACTAGGCTATTACATTAATTTGTTAAACTGTACTAACTTCAGTTTTGTGTTTCATTTTGTAATATCTTGTATTAATTTATTATATTAACTTATTTTGTTGCACTAACCTCACTCTATGTAACCCCCTTGTAAAGAACTAAAGTAAAAACAATTAAGAATTATTATATATATAAATTGTTAATAAAATAAATTTTTTTCATATATATTTTGTGTTTTTTTTGTACAAATTAAAGTTATAGATACTACTCATCACTGTAATTTTCTGAATTGTTATTCAATTTTGTTGATTTAACTATTTGGGTGTCGTATTTGACTGGAACCTCACATTTAAATCACATCTTTCATACCTAAACAACAAGGTAAAACTCACCATAGATAATTTGATATACTTATACTCTAAATTAAAACTTCCAACTTGTACATTCACATGAAGCTTTATAATTCCATTATTAATTCAATCATATATTATGCATCTCCAATCTGGGAACTTGGCTATCTGTATAAACTAGAAACTTTTCATATTTACTTTCTCTGTAGACTGTTCCATCTAGAAAGAACTGTTCCAGGTTACGCAATCCGTCACGAAACCAACCGTATCTGTTCCTTCCCATTTTTTATAAAAAGAATCATTAAATTTTATTAAATTTTATAAGAAATTCCAAAGGAAATATCTTTAGCACAAGATAAAGCAAAATATTTTTATTACAATTTATTTTCATCCAAACAAACAATTCACACTCAATGGAAATTATAATACATTATTTACATACTTTACTCACTTGAATACATTCAAGAAGCACTCATATCTAGAAAAGTAAATATTGATTAGGAAATAAAATCTACATTTCACAGAAAATTTTAAATTTACTTTCTATAATAATTACAATGTAGTTATATATACAGGGGTCCATAAATATTGTCTGCACTTCAAAATGGCTACTTAAATAGGCCATATCAATCTATAGGAACTTTTGTCTTTGTAATATAATGTAAAGCTAGATTCAATAATCGCATATGCCTATTACTCTAAAATAGAAAAATAAACATTTAAATTTTTTTCATATTTATACTGATTATAAAAGATTTCACAATTAACATACTTTAAAATTTGAAATTCTAATAGGCCAATATCAATTATTAATAAATCTTCTAACACAAATGAAATTCAAAATATAATCTGTAGAAAGGAATTTCTCAGATTTAAACTAAATAAGCTTGTGATATCCTTAATTATAAATTTGTTATTTTTGCAATTAAAAAGAAATAATTCATTTCTCTATCAAGTGAGCGACGTCTGATACTTCAACTCATTCTCTAACTTGGTCTTTTCTTCTTGAACAGTTCTAAGACTACTTTTTAACAATTCAAAGTTTTCCATTAATCTGAAATTTTTAAATTATATTCATGTTTTACTTAAAATATTAAATGAATGTTTACTAATGATCAATATTTTTATAAGATATAACTTTGAATAATAAGCTTACAGCCTAGTTTCATGAGGTAGAGCATCCTTTTGAAATTGAAGATGGAGTTTAATCTGTCCTTCAAATAACAGAACTGTTTCATTAAAGGCATCTAATGCCTGACGTTTTAATTGAATTTCTTGAAGGGTTTTATTGAAATTTTCATTGAATTGATCATATTGCTGGTTCATCTGGAAGTATTCTCTATTAATATCCATTGATTTTTGTCCAACTATTTCTGCATCATCATCTGGCAAACTATGATTTTTTTCCCCATACATGCACCCATTAAGTTTTGTTTAATATTTTATGTTGTTTTTTATAAAATTATTACATTGAGCAAAGTTATGTTACATTTAAGCAAAGATAAGTTACATCTTAAAAGGTGTTTAATTAAAGTTCCTTTTTTATTAAAGTTCTGTTTACACACGTAACAACTAAATGGATTATCTCCAGCGTGGATTCGATGGTGTGTAATTAAGCTGTAAGGCTTTACTTTGGTGTGTACCCGACAATGATTATTTAAGTGTGCTTTCCGTGTAAACTGCCGTTTACAATCCTTACAACTGTAAGGCTTTTCTCCAGTGTGGGTCCGAAGGTGTCTAACTAAGTTTTGCTTTTGAATAAACTTCTTTTCACACTTGTCGCAACTGTAAGGCTTTTCTCCAGTGTGGGTCCGAAGGTGTCTAACTAAGCTTACCTTTTGAATAAACTTCTTTTCACACTTGTCGCAACTGTATGGCTTTTCTCCTGTATGGATTTTTTCATGATTTTGCAAACGTTGTTTACTTGATAGATTTTTCTGACAGTATTTACATGAAAATTTCTTTTGCTTCCTTTTCTCTGCAATTAAAAAAACTGTTTTAAATAAAATTTTATCAATGTATAATGAAAAGTTTCTTAAATAAAAACAATAATTAAATTAATAATAATATTTAATTAAATACAGTAATAATTTTTATATCTAAAAGCAAATTTCTACATCAAAACACAAACACTAATTTTAGAAGTAATGAAGTTCGAATGTATATGCTTTAGGCCACTAATTTATTAAACCATGGCTGATCATTCACTACATATTAAAGTAAACAATTTCCAAGTGTATTTATATCTTCATGAATTTTGTAGAAAGTTTTAACAGCAATAGTATCTATATCTGTTATATAATTTGTTAGTTGTAATTTTGTATCTAATTTTGGCATTTTTTAAATGAATTTTTAAAAATATTTTGTATATGATAAAAATATAAATTTCATACATACAGTTAAAACATTCAAAATGCATACAAATAAAATATATAATTTGGTTTTCACATAAAATTCTAAGCTAAATATTGAAACTTAAAGAAACAAATCAAATTAATGAAAAGTTATCAAGACAATAATTCTTCAAGTACTACTTTTGAAGACATTCTTGCTTTTAGTTCGCTTCTTCTTTTTTGCTTCTTAACTGTCTAAAACAAAATTAAATTAATTTAATCCTTCAAAAGATTCATTTCTGTCAATGTTATTAAAAAGTAAAACATTGTTTTAAAATATTCTTATGGTTATTTAATAGAAAAATGTATAACTTTTCAAAATGTAATTGTAATTAATTTTATTACTATAAACTGATAATGCTGATAATATTTAACAATAAAAACACATGAAACGAACTAAATTGTGTTTTGAATCTAAAACTATACACTATACCATTATCATAACAATATACAATTAATAAGTAGTATAGGTATTATGAGGTAGAAAATTTATCTTGTTAGATGTAATGAGACAATTTTCTTCATGGTTGATTTTAATAACCAGAAGTAAAATATAACTTTGCAACTAAAGAAATGCCCATTTGATCTATGTGTAAACTTTCCATTGCAACAATACTTGATGGTAGTTTCAAAGACCAGAAACATTTTTCCTAAAAACAGAATAATATCAAACATTCAAATTTATAAATGAATATTAACAAGTTGAAGTTAAACTATTATTTAACTGATAAATGCTAAGGATTGTTTAAAGTAAATTACGACTACAAATGATTGGTATATACATAATATTGCCATACATATAATGAAATATAAACTTGATCCTTTCTTAAAAACTTTTTTGTTATGTAAATTTTTAAAAATATATTTTATCTAAAAAACTTTCAAAATAATGAAAAATAATCATTGTAAAATTTAAGTTTGATCAGGTAACAGATAATGATATGTTTGGAAACATCAATTCTAAAATTAATTGCAACATTTCTACTGAAAATTTATTTATCATCATCATCTTGAAAATAGTGAAGAATTATGGAAAATTGTTAGAATGTTAAGGTGGTATGTAATGTCAGTTTTGTTTTATGGAGTAAAAACATGGACCTTGGATAAAAATCTGTTAAACAGACTTGAAGCATTCAAAATGTGGTTATACAGAAGAGTTTTAAAAATAGCTTGGAAAGATAAAATAACAAATGAGGAAGTTTTGGAGAGATTTTGAATTTGGATTAATTGTGAAATGAATTACTATAAGTAGGTTTTCTTTTCTAGTAAAAGCATTTGTCTGTTCTCATATAACAAATCTTTAAGATAGTTCATCTCCCAAAAAAGAAAATATCAGAAGAATTGTGAGGGAATTTGAATTCCAACCTCAGCCACTGGATATCATGAAATACTCTCAAAATATTGAATGGTCAATTTCAATTTTTTACAGAAAAAGCATCAATAATATCAAAGTGAGTAGGTTTTGAATACTTAAACAATTTATTAGCTGTAAATTAATGATTTCATTTACAAATTGAATTTGTTTTTAGGTTGGAGGAAGACTAGAAGGTCTTGATCATTGGATGGAAAGTTTATTTTCACCTCTAGGAGAATATGCCATATGTCGTTTAGTGAATTTGCCCATTACATGCTTGGTTTAACTAAGAAGAAACTACAACCAAAATGGCCGACTTCGAGAACATTAAATCATAAATATCAAGCAAAAATTGACTCATTTTCTGAGAATGTAAACTATTCATTTATATTCTATTAAATTCTTGGTCAAGAAGGTTTTAACTGAATGCTTATTATCTTTTATAGATGAAAGCTTCTGTTCCTTACAATGCTCATGGTTCATTTCATTTCAAACATCAAGGCAGTGGTGGTATATAGGTAGGTGGATCTATAAAAATTATACATAAATAATTTTAAAACATAATGGATATTTATAAATAAATTAACAATGTATGGTATATATACAGTATGATTCACATCTTTAATCTAGATTAGTATTGCGACATTTGAAACACTGTCTACAGATAAATGTTTGATATTATTCTGTTTTTAGGAAAAATGTTTCTGGTCTTTGAAACGTCTTTGAAACTACCATCAAGTATTGTTGCAATGGAAAGTTTACACATAGATCAAATGGGCATTTCTTTAGTTGCAAAGTTAGATTTTACTTCTGATTATTAAAATCAACCATGAAGATGAATATGCAATGTCGTTTATTTTTAATTAGAAATATTTTTAAATGTGCAGATTATGATTTAATTTATAAATTTAATTATAAAATATTTATATTTTCTAAAAGTATAAAAAATTTGATTCTATTTTCAGTTCACTACCATTGTTACCTGCACGTCATAAACATGTGGACAAGTTTTTGAGCTTGAAGGAATGCTGATTATTTGAAATACAGTTTTACAGTTTGAAATACAATTTAAATTTAGTTATGTATATAAAATCTGCATTTACTTTTTCAAGTAAACTAATATGTTAATTATAATAGAAAACATAACATTTTTAGTAAAAATTAAATTTAGTTTGTATCAATGTGAAGATAATAATTTAAAATGAATAAAAGTTTTAAATCTTTCGCGGACCAGCGGTCGTCCGCGGACCACTGGTTGGGAACCGCAGCTCTAACGAAAAATGTTCGTTTCAGTTGCCATAGCGACCAACTGGTTGCCATGCAACAAGGGGTGGTGCTGAAGTGACAGCCAAACCAGATCGATGCGCCTCTAGCGGTGAACTGGGAAAACAGAATCGGATGGGCACGTGATTCTACTTAATATTTTCCTGTCTTGATTCGACATAATGTGTGTATTTATGTGACAAATGACTTGTACATTTGACAGAAAGCTTAATTTATGTATAACATTTAAAAAAATTAAAACTAAACTGGCTTTTTAAACTTCCAACATTTCGACAGAACACGATATCCAGTGCGGATATCGTGGTGTCACCCTTTTTAACTCTTTTTATAAAACACTTGAATTGTAATATCGCACTCGAGCAACTTGCACGACACAATGAATATGCGATGTCGTGACGTATGAGTTTAGATTTATATAATAAATCATAGTAAGATTTTCAGCTGGTACGAGCTCTCGTAGCGTATCCTCATAGCGAAGAAATTGTCATGTGAGGCGAGCCGTTCACCTTTTTTTTCTTCTTAGGTACAGGCCTGCCGGGTGACACCCGGGGCGGGCCTCTAGTGTAAAGCGCTTATCTCTTAGCAATTATTATAATAAATTTATATACTATTATAAATTTTTAAAACCTCTTCTTTTTTCGCATATTTCTCAGTCGAGTGAATTTTTTAGTAGATTGCTGTCGTTGTTTAAAATGTCGCTAAATTTTTCGCAAGAATTTAAATTATATTTCACACATAATATGGCTTTTAAAGTCTCCACAGTTAATTGCGATAAATCAGATATCCACGAAAGCGGCCTTATTAAACTTGTAAATAAAACAGTGTTAATCTAAAATTTTACATAGTTGTATCGAAGAATATTTACAGTATTATATTATGAAATGAAATTTTACTAGTAACGTCTAAAACTGTTTTAAAATGTATTTATTTGATGTTTCAATAAATTTTCTTAACTATTTTCTATCTGAAATAAGATTTCTCCTTCTGCAGTAAATGTAATATTTTCTAAATGAATGAAATAAAATAAAACTAAGTTCGTACTTTAATATGTTGATACGCGCTTCTTATACTTAATCATTTAGTATAATCAGGGGATGGGCAACCTTTTTCTATGTAATGGCCGTATTTAAAAACTTTTGAACTAACTCGGGCCCCAAACAAGAGAAAAGAGAAAAAAGAAATGCCAGTAAATCACAATTATTTATTAATATGTAATTATAAATTAGTATAGCCACTTTTTAATATTTATATAAACGATATTATAGAAACCATTCCCAAAAATAATAATATATTGTTGCATTAATTAACTAATTTAATGTACTTAGACATTAAATTAGCTAATTCTACAATATTTCGGCTAGTAAATATGTTTTTAAAACTATCTAGCAATAAATATTTCCAGGAAACTCCACCTCCCTATAGTAAATCTATGGAAGATCTTCTTGCTGTTAATTGGCTTTAAAAATTTTGTTTCTACGCCTATTACGCTCTAATTGGTAATTTATATAATGACTGAATCAACTTCAACGAATGAGAGTTTTTTTTTAAACCATTTGGTCGGGATTTTCCCGCGAAGAACCAATCCACGTGATTAAAGTCAGAATATAAACAAACGTTAAAAGATAGCTATATTCATCATTTTAGAGCCGTAATTCTACTAGTTTTCATGTTATTTGACTTTATTTAGACAAGATTTCTTATCAAAAACTTCTATCTGAAAAATTTACCGAAAAACTCATTACTTCCGGATATTGCGTAATTGCAGGAAAAAATTAACTAATCGCTTATTTTAGTGTATTATTGTATAAAGCCTTGAAGAAATATTAAAAAAAAGTGTCAAATATTCACTATTTTAAGCAGTAATATATGATGATAAACTTTAACGTGTTGCTTTACGATAACAATCCACTCCTCTCTCTGCTAAGTAATTACAGACATAGTGTAAATAATGGGAATAACTTCTCCCGCGCGCTCTAGCTAGAGAGCTGCGGTTTCTTTTATTTAAAAGAAGACAGATGTATCTAACTAACAAATGTACAAAGTTTAGCGATTTTCTGTAAATTAATTATTTTTTTCTTTTGTTCGTATGCTTCAAATTTTAATATTATTTTAAATTTCTATTAAACTAAAAATTAAACAATCGTAAACTGTGATATGTTCTTAATCAAACACAAAAAACAGATTAAACATAGCGCGATTTAAAAATTATCCAAAAGCTACAAAAAATGCGCCGCATGACGAATTCCACTCAATTATTTACTGTAGATTGCCAGCATGGAAAGGGTTAAGCACATAAATACATTACCTACAACTTGTCGTTAGTATTAATTAAATCTTGAACACTGTAGGAATGCGTAACTTTATTACTTGGAGAATGTGCAAATCAAATAGTAATTTTTCTCCTTTATATGAAAGTGTTCTTGGTGAAATCATTTCGTACGAAAAACCACACTGATCTGTATTCAATATAAAGTTACGCGAATAAGATGGCAATAAATTGTTTACTGTTGTTTGAAATTAAGCAGCTTTTATTAAAAGATCCGTTTCGTTTAGTATTTATATTTTATTTACAAGTTTTGTAGTTTTTCGAGATACTAATCTGTATTCTTTTTTTCACATTTAGCAACCCAGGAATCACTAGTTGTAAACTTAATTGAACTATTTAGCTCAACAAATTTCTGTACTTCCCAAATTTTTAATTGATTACCTTTAACAATTTAATAGCTGTCTCGAGCTTCGTCAAACATTTGTTTAGCATGTCCTTTAATGTTTCAATTTGTTTTCGAGATTTAAATTTTTTCCCCCGTCTATAAATCATTGTAATGATTTAATTCTTTAGCTCCTTTCCACTGTAATATGCATAATTTTCATTTTGGATGTTTCTTATGTAAGAAACATCCAAAATGAAAATTATGCATATTCGTTTTGTTTTGTTGAAATTATATTCTTATCAGCTATTTGAATATCCTGATTCACAGTCCATATCTGCTTTATCAAATTTTTTTCTTGAAGTAGGCAAGTGTTTTGTTTTGTTTCCATCTGAAATATCTTTAATCAAATTATTACCTTTCATCCGACAAAACTGTTCGTCATCTCTACTTACGTAATTACTTAAAATATCGCTAAATGAATTTAAACTTTTTTTTATAATTATTTTTATTTAATCGAATATTATTTGAATAAATTCCATTTTAGTAACGATTGAAAGTATTAAATATAGTACATACAAAGTACCGCCTTTTTGGAAGGCTTAAATTTTTGTCAGTTATGTGTCGTAAACTTGCATCTTATGTTTCAGGTTCCCTAAAGATCGTTTCTTATTGTGGCTGTTTCATATTACATACCGCTATATATTTTGTCCCTTGTAGAAATTTCCTTTCCAACCATTCTGTGACTAATTTAGAACAAAGGAGAGGAATGTGACCCTGAGGGATGTGTGTGAATAACGAGCATTCTTTGCTGGAACATTACAAAATGTACAGAAATCATTCCATTATATTACTCAACATTTTTCAGATAGCAGTATATCCGAAAATGATCTTTTTAATAAAGTATCATTATTAAAAAAATATATTGATAAGGAAAGCTTGATAAGTTTATTTTCTGTCCCTTTAACGGAGGTTGCCGCTAGAGGCGCTGCTGTAATAACAATATAGTGCAATAATTTATATTTTAGCTTTTATATTTTAGCTTTTCATTAAAAACTGATCGTTTACATTTCTTCATAACTACAATTGGATAAATATTTCTTCATTAAAAATATGGAGTTTTATTCAGCAAAAGATAAAAGAATTCTCAGTGGATAATACGACTAATTTCGAATAGCGACTGTAATTAGATAATTAGACTTATAAAATCATTACTTTATATGTTTGTAATTATTCTGAATTACGACACTGCAAACAATGAGCTCGAATTTGAGTCGTTCTCAGAAAGGATACGTCCCGCTATGCTAACCCCCTCCGGATAAACCGAACAGTTCAAGCGAAAGACAAAATTTCTTTGTCTTCACCAACTGTTAGGCCTATACATTTGCGATGGTAGTGTAGCGTTATTTTCGGAAGTTCCCTAGAATATATCAAAAATTGCTAAATTCCTGTTCTGCTACCTTCCCAATTAAGCGAAAAGTTGTCCCAATTAAATTATGTATTAGTATAGTCAAAAGTAAAACAATATTTTAAATGTTTAAGTATCAATTTTCCTTGAAACTATTTTTCTTTTCCAAAAAAAATTAATTGATTTAACTTCACAGTTAGTATAACCGTAGTTATTTCGTCTGTACCGCATTTCATCAGAGACATTTTAATTTTAATTTTATTTTTATTATAATTATATTATATTTAATTTTATTTTTAAATTAATATTTTAATTTATTTTTAATATATTAATTTATGTATTAAATTAATATAATTTATTATTAATTTTAATTTATATATTTTAATTCTCTTCACTCTATTGTCTGACCTCCTTTAGAATTTTCTTATGCAGAATATTTTTCCTTATATGGTCAAAAGTAAAATAATAGTCGACAGCCCTATTTTCTAAAGATACTTTATTTTTAGATTTAGATTTTTTAAGGAAGTGTAATTATTTAATTTAAAGTTTATAATTTAATGACTATAATTTTTACAATATTATTTAATATAGTATTGAAAATTAATAAAAAGTACTTTTTATATAAGTTTTAATTTTAGTAATTTATAATTACTATTAGAATTCCATTCAAAACTTTTATTTTAAAAATAATTTTAAACAAATATATATTTTAAAAGATTACTTAATATTATAAAAGATTAAAGATAAGAATTAAATAATATATTAATATTACTGACTAAATTGCTTTATGATTTAATGCAAATCATTCAATTAATAAAAGTTACAAGAAAAAATCACAGCAGATAAGTTTTAATCAAATTCATTATATTTCTTCTTAAAAAACAAATATTAAAAGTTTTAACTTATTAAATAAACTCTTATTATTTGATTTTTAGTAATAGTTAAAATTTAAAATTTATGATTTTTATTTATTTATAATTTTCAGTTCTTACTGTGAAATTAATTTATAAATGAGATTTGAAGCTGACTATGAAAAGTTTTCAGATGCAATTTGACATAGCCTGGAATTCAAAAAATTCATTCCATTTATAACGTTCAAACTTGCTATATATTTGTTAGTGTTTTTTACTAACTATGTTATTTTTTTGTAAAGATATTTCTTACATTAATTAGTTGCAGTGTCGTTGAATTTATTAATATTTTATAAGTAAATATTTTGATTTACAATTGAACATATTTTTACTTTTTTAAAATAGAGAAATCAAGATTTTTTTTTCTGTCTGAGAAAAGATAAAAGAATTGCTTGTACATTACAGAAAGTGTTAATAATTTGAAAGTAAATAAATGATGACAACTTCTGAAGCAGAATATTGTCTATTCTTATCATTATCAATAAAAAGTGCTTTGAGAATAATACACATGATCAGAATTAATTTCGGAAAGATTGGTGATAGTAACTAATCATCTTTTTTAATGTAGTAAATTTATTTAAAGTCGTATTCTTCCTTTATATGATGGAAATACCAATTTATCAGTGTTATAAAGAAAATCTATATTGCTAAGTCATTATCAAAAGTATTATATAAGATTATTATTCTAATATTGGCCATCACTTCAAAAAGTGCACACTCATATAATGTACATATGTAGATGTAAATTCTTTGTGTAATTAAGAATAATCTTTGTTTTGTGATATTTTCTTACATTTATGATTTCCTTAATGTCAGCCATTAATTTTTCTTGCAGAGATCCTCAAATTTAGAAATATTTCAGTAAAAAATGCAAATTGAGACTCTGCAGGCCAGAGTGCCTTATTCAAGAGTATATTTGCAATTTTAGTAACTATTTGTTTATATAATTTTAATTAAAAATAAATATTTTTTAGTTAATTTAGTTCAATCATTATTTGAATTTTTAATATTCAATATTTTATCCTTCCTTTCAGTATTTGTTTACACAATGAAGATTGTGTAATGTTATGAATAATTTAAATAAGTAATTGTTGTAAATCTAATAATTCATCTCTTTCATGTCATGGGCTCTAAATTCAGCAATAGAATTGTAATGTGCATTACTGATGTCATTCAGTAAAAATAGTTGTGAATGTTGTAATGTATAATCACTGCTGTATGATGAGTTAACATTAAACTATGTATAAATTATAAATATTACTGTACTGCTTGGTTGTTCAGATATTTAACTAATGTAAAATAATGTATATAAAGTTTGGAATTTGTCACAAAAGATGTCATATTAGTAAAAGATAAGAAACTTGTTACATGGAGAGATTATGAACAGAAGTTGTATGATATTCCTGAAATTCAAAAAACATTTGTAAAAATGAATTTCATTGCTTCAAAGCAATGTAATAGCAATAGAAATATTTGTACAAAAGATGTTTCCTGTATTTTCTTGATTATTTGCATTTGCTTTCATAAGGATTCATGTTAAACTTAATTTTTTAATAATTATTATTTGTTAATAAAAAGTAATTTTTTTTTATTTTATTTGTTTTTGTACAAATTATTTGCTATTCAACGCTGTCTGTAATGTTACAAAGTTTTATTCAATTTTGTTGATTTATCTACAAAATAGGAAAGAAAATAATAATGTTAACAAATCTCTTTTAAGTTGAAACAAACAAAAAAGTTTTTTTAAAGGAAACAAAATACATACATATATCTAAGTAATATATATATATATAGCAAATTAATTAGATGTTTTATAATATATTTTAGACCAAAAAATAATAGTAACATTTAATAAATTTTTTAAACCTTGATCATACTTTAAAGATTTGTAAATTAAACAATTTGTGGTAGAAAACAAATCAAATGTTGCAGGATTTTTAAGCGAGCTTTGCGGTTTAAAAAAACCTAAAATTAGCATAACAAAATCCTGGAGATATACAGATCTTGTAATCAATCTAGTAGGCTAAATTGGCCCCATTTAGTTTTGTTCCCATTTTTCTTGATAAGAAGAAATTCATTTAACATTACCCGTCAATAATTTACTTGGAATTCTTTGGGAAAAAAGCATGTAAACAATTGGAAAATGGATTAATTTATTTCAAATTCAATTTTGGTAAACAGATATGAGACAAGATGTAATTATTTTGGATAAAGTGATAGAAGACAGTCATTTTTAGAGGTAAATATACATGTAAGCAAATGATCAATCAAGGTGATGCCCTGAGTAAGAAAATTTGGCATGTCTTGTGGATTACTGATGATGTGTGTTAAGTGTTTAGCCTGGTGCAGTGATGTAAACTTTTGTACCAGAAATTGTGACTGTTGTCTACACCAGGTATCTTCCAGTTGCGTGTTCTGTTAACAGTGTATTGGAAATCATGTATGTTTATTTCAGCACAGGGCATAGTTGGTATGTTGTGCAAGTTTCTGTTCTCCTCCTCGATCCAGCCTGCATCAGCATTGTGCGTGACAGCACTGGACCAAAGAGAAGACCAATAAGTTATGACTTCTTCTTCTGTTGGTGTGCCACTGTGCTGTATATCAGTGTTTGCTTTGTTATTAATTTGTCTGTAAAAGAGTTTTTCATTGTTTGTAAATAGTTTATTTTGTTGTATTCGTATGTACATGTTTTGTATGGTTTGAGTCTACGTGCTTTGGCAGCAAGTTTTTGTTTTATTGTATCAATGTATTCTCTAATGCGTGTGTTGTGATGTTCATGTTTTGTGTGTGTTTTTATTTTCTAGAAAATGTTGTTGAGCTGTTTCCTTAATTTGGGTGTTATGTTGTTTTTAGTGTATTGTCAGCCTGCCTAATTGCTGTCTAATGTCATTTATTTGTGTTTCTATTCTTCTCTGCCAGGCAGGCTTGTGATAGAATTGTGTTTTCTGTGTATTTGTCTGTGATTGTACTTTCAGTCCACGGTGTGCCACTACTGTGACTGCCCCAGCATAAACTAATGTATGAATGTCTGAGAGTGTAGAAATTGAATGAATGTAGTGTGGTAGTAAGTGAGTGTTTACATAATTTAGTGTTTTTCCTACTTCCTTTGACGTGTTGATTTTTGGTATTCGTGGTCGTTGTGTGGAATCTGTGCCTGTATATTTAGTGAGTGTTTCCTGAAATATAAGTGAGAGCGTATTAACTAAATCCTTGTCTATGTTATCAGTGATGGATGAGGAAGTGTCTGTAGTATCATTAGTGGTAATTGTCAGTGGCGTGCCATGACATTTGATGACAGGGAAGCTGTGTTTCTGTAAGAAGCCGACTTCCAGGGGCAATCAGTTAATTGCGCGTCAGTGATGGTCTAGGGCAGTGGTTCTTAACCTTTTTATACTCGCGGCCCACCAAATATTTCATAATTTTTTTGTGACTCCCATTTTTTAATAATAATTTATATTTGATAATTTATCTATAATAAATTGATTTTTTTTATTATTGCTTTATTTTTTATATAATAAATGTAAACCATAATTTTATTATTTCATTATCTATTTAAATAACATTCAAACTTCACAATTAAACATGAAAACTCATTAATTTTTAACAGAAAATAAAATAAGAAACATGTCGATAAATCGATCCAATGTCGATGCTAAAACTAAACTAAAACTAAAACGCCCACTTGTCGTAAGGATTTTGCATAACTTTTGCAAAAATATTTAAATTTTCAAAGCCTACTATTTTTCCTAATTATTTTTAAAATTCCAAGCATTAATAGTTTCTTAAAATTGCTTTGGAATAAAAGAAGTAAATACTGCGGTGTAAGTAGCATATTTACATTTATTTCTACTGTACTAACAAAGTTGTATGTAGAAAGAAATACAAAATAAATAAATAAAAACTAAATAGGAAAACTTTATCTTTCTTATTTCACTTTTCGGTTAAAGTTTACCTAGGGAACCCCAATGGCCGCGCTTCCGGTAATCTCGACGGCAGGTGATGTTAGAAATTCGGTGTAGGTGGCACAATTTTTAAATAACGCTGTCGTATGCAAATTTTTTGTTTTTCGTGACGGCTCGACTGCTGCGAGTGGTTTTTTCTCTCACCAGTTAAACAATTTTGAAGAAAAAATGCTACTTTCTGCTATTTTTAATAGTAAATAGGTAAGTTTTTAGATACAATTCTAGGTCAGAATGACGCGGTTGGGACTTTAACAGAGCTGTAGAGCATACTGGTAGGAACAAAAACGTCTAATGAACCATGGGTGTACGAGCGTGCCTTCACGAGATATAGGCCCCCCCAAAATGACTATATATGAACTTTTCGAGACCCTCAAAAATGGGGTAAAATTTAAAAGTGAAAATTTTCGGAAGTACAACTAAAATTTCTGTTTCGAACGCTTTTTGTTACAACTAACTAGAGACTCCTAAAAACCCCCTAAACACGAGGGTGCCACCTCTCCACCGCCACTTCCGGGGAGCGCCGTCGGGACTCGCGCCTCTCTCCGCTAAGCCTGTCGCGCATTTAACGGTCAGCAAGCCCTCTTCTAACGATACTCGTCGACAACGATCAAAAAACAGCAGTCTACTGGGCAAACTTTTTACGTTTTGTTATGATGGTTTCCATTAATAACCTATGTACTTTTAAGATTGGCGGGATAAATGAAGTTGTGGTAATAGACGAAACAGCAACTGCAAAGAGAAAATACGAGAAAGGTAGAAAATTGAAGGGGACAAAGTGGGTTGTAGGAGGTGTGTGCAGAGAAGGGTCCGGAATCAAGCCGAAATGGAAAGAACCGAAGTCCGTTCCAGCTGCTCCACAAAGCGACGAGAGTAAGAAGGGAAAAAAAGTAAGGCACATTCGTGTGGCGAAACTAAAAAACGTGTAATAATATCGAGTAAAAAGAGAAACATCAACGATAGGGATCGCAAATCAAGGAAAAGCGAGAAGAAACGGAAAGGAAATGTATGACAGAGCGTCAAACACATGAGTAACAGTTTTATATTTCATAGCTAGCTGAACTTGCAAAATAATCTTAAAACATTTATTTTTTACTAATGTAATTATTATTTTTTCAAAAAATTATACATACTAACTAATTTGCATAATTTTTTGAACGTAGTACGCGTGCGTAGTACAGCAAACAAAATGGCAACCGGAAGCGTGGCCATTGGGGTTCCTAGGTAAACTTTAACCCACTTTTCAATACGATATTCGGATTATACATCAATTTTCTTTTTATTATATTCTGAAGGAAATTTTGCATAATTTGGCGGCCCCCGGCAAACTTCTTATGGACCCCCAGGGGCCGCGGCCCCCTGTTAAGAATCACTGGTCTAGGGTCCATTCGTATTCATTTGTTCGATAAGCCAGTAAAAACTGTAGACTTCTCTAAATGTATTTTTAATATCACAATTACATTCTGAATCGCTAGCCACGATATAAGGGCTAAAATTAAAAATAAATTATAAAAACTTACTCGGTGAAATAAAATGTGCGATGGATATACATACCTGGTACAATATATTGTTCGATTGTATTAATATACTTTTAAAGAAAATTATAATTAAAATATAGCTTTGTAAAGAAACCGTACATAAAAATAACATAAAATATTCTTTACTTTTTAAATCTTAAAACAATCCACTTAGTCAAATATCTTGATACGAGTAGCTAATGGATGGAACTAGTGACGGTCCAGGTAGGTGTGTAGTGAGTGTGTGCGTGCCAAATCCCGAGGGTGCCGATACCGGTCAATGTCAAATGCCTCTTTTGTCGCATCACTAGTATATCTCAAAGGACGCCACAGGGCTGTTGTAAATTTTAAACGTTTCTCACCGTAGCTGTAAAAATCTAACTATGTTAAACTTAATAGTCATTCGTTTTCTAACTAATTCGTTTTAATACCAGGTGTACACGGAAATCAGTTTCCCACTGTACTGAGCGAGTGATTGGTTCTGTTAAGCTTTTGTTGAAGTAAAATTCTGGCTCTTTCAACAGGGTTTTATTTATGTCCCCATTCCCTAATCTCTTAATTATTTAGTCACTTCTTAAGTAGAAATAAGTCGAAACCAGTTACTTTGTACCTGAATATCTGTAGTCTTGGGAAAACAGTGGAAAGACAAATTTTTATGACAACGGATATATAAATCGTAAATTTAAGGAAAATAAATTCTAGAGCTTTTTTTTTGTACCATTGTATGTACTGTATGTCTCATTCATTAAATTTGGTTGTAAATGATGCTGCCAAAGTAACAGTTAATTTTTAACACTGTACTAGAATTGTACACGTTTTTTCTGCATCCCCTTACAGATGGGACATACTAAATCGTAATATCACCGGTTTAACATTGAAATCCGTAAGTAATATAAGATGGGAGAGCGGAATAAACGCAGAATAAATATATCAAATATTTTAATGGAGTTTTTTTAAACTCCTGTCAACTATACAGAACTATCATAAAAACGTGCCAGTAAACTCCTATCGGTTGGGTTGTTATAAATCTAGTCTAGGGTGGGCAACCCTTTTTATAACATGGGCCAGAATAAATTTTACGTTTTTTTCCGCGCCGTAGTAGTTAATTGACGCCTTCTTGTGACTCGTAATTTTTTTAGTCTGCAAATATGAAATAAATAAATAAAAAGTTAATTACTACATTTATTTCTCTTATCGTTTTCGAAAATTACAAAGAATTGGAAAAATAACTAATTAATAGTTATTTTTCCAATTTAATAATCTATTAAAGATCTCGCGGGCCGGATAGAAACTTTTCGCCAGCCGTAGCTGGCCCGCGGGTTGCCCGCCGTTGATCTAGTCTGCTCATGATTCACATAATCGGGCGAAGGTGGCCGAATATCTAGCAGGCGGCTAACAGCCCACAACCGCTCCGGGATATAAAGTCGCGTACTCTTTACGCGTGTGTCGCTTCTACCAGCTAAACCGTGACGTTGGTGCTCTGTAAAGCGCATGCGCCAATGCCTATATAATCTGGCTGATTGGAGACTGACCCGGTTTCGACATTCCTTCCGCCACCGAATTATTCGAATATACAATAGCAATCTTATCGTTTTTTTTTCACATGTAGTATAGAAATTTGTAAAAGATACATAATGCAGTTATAATAAAATATTAATTTTAATTAATTCAAAGTACGTTAAAATATGAAAATTTATATTTTATAAAATTCAAGGGAAGGTCATTGGAAGGTGGAATCGGCGCTTCCATCGCTTCCAATGACGGCACGCCACTGACTCACACAGAGCTCGAGCAACTCCAAAGGAAAACAAGAGCAACACTCACTAAGCATAAACATCATCTTAAATCTGCTACAGAAAGACTAACCTTCCACGTAAAGATGGCGGACATGCCTGACAGATATAGTTAACCTTCACTACAAACAGTCACTGCGAGAGTTTTTCTACAAAAAGCAAGAAACATCACAGTTACATAAAGCAGTAACTCTAGCAGACTCAAATAACACACCATTAAATTTATACTCACAACATATGGACACAACACAACATATTAAAAGCATAGACACCGTTAAGCAATTGTAGGCTCGAAGGACACTGCATGGCAAGCATCCTGGATTTTGTTGGCAAAACTGCGTCAAACAGCTGGTTAGCTTGGGGATATGGAAGAATTCATGATTGCCATACAGGATCAAGTCATAAATACTAAAAACTACAGAAAACACATACTCAGAGATACAACACTCACAAATGACACATGCAGAAAATATCACATCATGCCAGAAACTATACAACACATCACTTCCAGTTGCAAGCTCTTGGCACAGACAGATTATTTACACAGACATAATCAAGTAGCAAATATAATACACCAAGAGCTCGCAAAGAAACACAAATTAGTAGACATTTCACGAACCATACTACAAATACATTCCACAGACAGTATTGGAAAACAACATGCACAAAATATACTGACAGAGCCATAAGCACAGATAAAACAATTTACCACAACAGACCAGACATCACACTTATTGACAAACACAATAAAATCACATACATTATAGACATATCCATTCAAACACTCACAATGTACAAAATACATGCACCGAAAAAATTAGCAAGTACACAGAACTTGCCCGGGAAATAAGGCATCTGTGGAGGATGGATAGGGTGCTTATTGTACTTGTTGTTCTCTCCTCCACGGGTATCATACCACTACACAAAAGCCTGGGCACGTTACAATTGAACAGAAATACATAAATCACACTACAGAAGGCCACTATATTGAATACATGCTACATCGTTAGAAAATTCCTGAATACAGACACACACACTGATACACTTCTTTAATTTCTGTTTTGGTTACTATGCCTTGACTTTGGTCCGGCATAGTACACAGCCACCGGTGTTAACCGAGTATATCTCACTTAACTCAACATAATAATAATAATCAGTGCAGAGCCCAAACGGTTAGGTGTTGAAAGTTGAAATTTGATACACAGTTAGGGTACGTCACGAGAACGCACACGCTGAGAAGGGATTTTTCGAAATTCCTCCCCACGGGGGAGAGGGACAGGATTAAGTCTTAACACTTCCATTAACAATGGAAGTGTTAAGAACATGAAGTGTAACAATGGAAGTGTAGTAACAATGGAAATGTTAAGAGCACAAACGGTTAGGAGTTAAAAGTTGAAATTTGGTACAGTACATAGTTAGGGTACGTCACGAGAACGCACACTAAGAAGGGATTTTTCGAAATTCCTCCCCACGGGGGAGAGGGACAGGATTAAGTTCCATTGTTGATGGAGATCAACAATGGAAGTGTTAAGAGAAAGCGACGTGCAAGACGCAGATGCAGTTTTTTTCGTTTTTGCGGGAAATCGAAATATTTTTAAACCCACCTAAAAATTTTCTAATTAGTCTGGAAACAGGGAAATCCAATTCTTGCATTCTGTGAAAAGGTTGACTATAACGTAATAATCTTAATCTTCGCTATCGTTACTTTTGCCCGAGCAACGCCGGGCCTATCTGCTAGTTTTATAATAAAAGTGTGGCCGCCAGCGCCAGAGATCCCGAATACTGCCTGGCAACACTTGCCAACGAGAAGTTGGCTGGCAACTTGTAAGAAAAAGAGGCGCGAAAGTTCGCGGGTTTTTGCCTGGATGTTGGCCGAGGATGACGGTGACAGAATAAAGTTTTTTTGTTACTGTTCGTGTTTGTCTGCTTAGTTCTAAAGATCAGTAGGATCAAATGACAAAGTGGTGACCCGAACGTGATGCAATTAACGAAATACCTGGACTTTCGACTGAATTGGATAGTGAACAACTCTGTGTCTTTGAAGGAACATTTTTAACAGGACATGCAGGTATGATCAGTTTCTGAATCGTAAATTCAATAAGACGACTAAGAGTGCGTGACTCGGGCTAAGCCTAATCAAAGACTATCCCGCTTTCCTTGTACCCGCATAGTTAGGCGCCCGAAATGGCGGAACAGAACGAGTTGGAAATCGGACATGTACAGGCAAAAATGCCTATCTTCACTAAAACCAATATCAAATTATTTTTTGTGCAGCTAGACGCAGCTTTTGCCATTAATCGGATTACAAGCGAGAACACTAAATACAACTATTTAATCAATTCCCTGGACGCGGAGATTCTATCTAACGTCAGTGACTTAGTATTTGACCGTCCAGCCGAAGCTCCGTTTACTAAACTCAAAGATCGACTCCTCGAAATTTTTCAGAACTCCGCTGCTAAAGAGGCTAAAATTCTGCTTGAAGATCTGGCGTTAGGGGATCAGAAACCCAGCGTTTTACTCCGTAAAATGAGGGAGCTTTCAGCGGGCAAGATTACCGAAGAATTTCTTAGAAACTTGTGGCTCCAACGTCTCCCCAAAAATATTCAGACAGTTCTGGCTGTTAGCGGTGATGAACTAGACAAGCTAGCCATCCTTGCTGACAAGGTTGCTGAACTTACAGAACCAACCCAACTGGCCAGCATCAACTTAGAAGCCGACAATCCGGTAATCAAAAATCTCGAAATGCAGATTTTAGAACTCACAACGAAGGTTGCAGAACTTAATGTATCGCGTACTGCTCGTCCCCGTTATCGTAGTAGAGAGAGAAACCGACATGACCCGAATTCGAGGTATCGCATTAGTTCACGCCCTCGAGGAAGAAGCCTCAATCGTCAGGGATATTGTTACTACCATGATAAGTTTGGATCAGCTGCTAGGAAATGTCGTTCGCCGTGTTCCTTCGACCGAACTGCTGATCAGGGAAACGAGCGCAGCCAGCCGCAGTAACGGCCTGTGGGTCCAGCTTGGCTCCTAAATATAGCCGTCTGTTTGTGTATGACAACAAAACTGGCCTAAGTTTCTTAATTGATTCTGGAGCAGATTTATCGACCATTCTATAAATAAATAAAATTTATTTATCATTATTTTAAAATATTAATGTAAAGATTCTTACTCTCTAGCTTCTACCACATCAGCTAAAAACTGTAACTGTGAATAAAAGATCCATTTAGGCTTTTTGGCTTCTAAGCCACTTCCACTCCTTGGCAAGCTGTTGTGGATAGCCCGGAACTGATCACAGAGATTTTTCCATAACTTCTTGCATCTGGTTACTGCAAATATAAAAACTAATTTATTAACAACTACTGTATAATTTAACTCATAAATAATCAGTTTTATATTTCGACATTAATTACAAGAGCTTTTAGTCATATTGCACGTGTCCTGAGACAAAGAAAAGCACGGTATATCCGACGACGCGATATAACGAAGTAATAAAAATTCTGAGCATACATTAAACAGATTATACACGCTACGGAATCTTTATTCTCTATTTTTTATGTCAAGTGTTTCTGGTATAAAATAAGCTTATTTTATACCAGAACTTACATACTTATATACGCTACTAAACAGAAACTTACCGTCTAATTGAGTGTCTTCAGCTATCTGATTCCACTTTGCATATAAAACGTTTCGATTCCTGTAATCAGGAAGTCGTTTATCCCATATTTCTGGGTGTAAATAAACGTTATTTATCAATTTTTCTTTTATGGCTGGTCCGCCGTCTTGCTCACTGGAAGAAGCCATTTTGTACTCCTTTACGAAGGCGCATGCGCACCGTTCAGCGAGAACTGGAAAGACGCGAGAAATATCAAAACCTGTCAGATATGTGCGAGAACCAGAAATTTGCTCTCGCCAGCGAGATTTCTCGCTTCTCGCTTGTGCATGGTTCTCCTTTGCGAGAACTATATCGCTCGCAACCTCTCGCTCGCTACTAAATTCGCGTCTGCATAGTCGCACCCTAACACTTCCATCAACAATGGAAGTGTTACGTAACAATGGAACTGTTAAGAGAAAGCGACGTGCAAGACGCAGATGCAGTTTTTTTTCGTTTTTGCGGGAAATCAAAATATTTTTAAACCCACCTAAAAATTCTCTAATTAGTCTGGAAACAGGGGAACCCAATTCTTGCATTCTGTGGAAAGGTTGACTATAACGTAATAATCTTAATCTTCGCTATCGTTACGTTTGCCCGAGCAACGCCAGGTCTATCTGCTAGTTTTATAATAAAAGTATTATGAAGCAACATAATTATTCATTTAAAATATGTAAGGTGTATTATATTACATTATTTTCAATTGTTGTAAAATATGAATTTAAATAACTGGCAGTTTTAATTTCAGTTATTGTTAAGTTGCCGATCAATTTCTTATAAATAAATTAGTAAATGTATGCCGTACATTTCTTATTAATTGTATAAAAGTCCGTATTATATCAGAATATGGAAATTTGCCAAACAGTATAATTGCAAGGATATGGAAGCAAATTCTCTGAAGTATTTGATGATTAATGTTACGAATACAGTATAGTAAAAGAGCAAAAATACAGTAAAACTCCTCTAACTCGAAGCTCCAAGGTGTGGGATAAAACTTCGAGTTAGAGAACAATAGAGTAAAGCATGCCGATTCTGAATACATTTGTATTTTTACTTGTCTTGCATTATATGAAGGATTTTTGTTTGTTTATTTGTTTTAATCAGCCCGTGTAACGCATTTCACAGAAATGTTAAATGTAACTAATGGAATAGAACCGTTTTACAGACACATCTTTCTGAAATAAAGTAAAAGGTGTGAGGTTCCGGAAAGGGTCGAAACAAAAATTTAATTTCGAATTAATTAGGAACGAAAACGCTATTGTCGAGTCGGATGAAAAGTGATGTTAGTTATGTAAGGGAGAGGAGAGAAAAAATTGTAACTGTCAAACAAACGCGACGCGAAAACGAATAACGTAACGGATCAGATGGAATGTCGGTAGAACTGACACAAGCGCTTATAAACAGGTAGAACTCTAACTCAAGCGTTCATAAACAGTCGATGTAGGAAAAATTTTCGGAAGAGGGGAAAGATTTGATGGATAGAAAAACATCGCGTTTTTCTGTCCATGATCGTTAAAGTTTCAATACCACAGAAATCACACTCAACGGGCTAAATTATGAGTGCACGGCTTATGGTTCTATCAAAAATCTCCGGGCATAGTCAACGAAAAGGTGTCGAATAGACGCCTCGAATCGACCTTTCTCGTGACCCGATCAGGTCTCAGTTTTCACCTGGAAACAAAGGAGAGACCAATCGGGAAGCGAGGAATGTTACGTGGGGCCAATCATAAATACGGATAGCGGGAGAAAAACTATAAAAATCGGTGATTCAAAGTCGAAGGACTGTCTTCCTCTGGATTAAGCCCAAAGTCGTGCTCATTAAGTTGTGCTGTGGTGCTATCGGCCACATAGGACGCTGCCGCATCTTCGCCGATCATCTGCATCCGTCGAACGAACCCTTCTCGTCCACGACCGATAAACTGAAACTCTCGCCACTTCGAAGGAACACAGAGATTTGGGAATTGTCTAATATCGATGTAAGCATAAATTCGACAAAATAAACGGCTTTTAACTTTTGTATGACACTTGTCATTATTCGTCTTCTCCGCCACAACCCACATACGAACATCCCTTAGGCTTATCCTGACGCCGGATAAATTGACTCCCCTCTGAAAAGTCGGCTAACTTACAAAGGACTTCTCGCTTTGGACTGCAAATGGGTGTTTGACATTACATTAAAAGAGTAGAGAGGTTGCTGTATGTGCACAGACTTTACTTCTAAGAAATTAGAAGTGATGAAATTTAAATTAGAAGAGGATGTGATAGTAAGTAGGGAAAGAAAGAAAACCGGAAAAGATTGAAGGAAAATGTGGGATCACTGGGCATCTGCATCGCATTTGTTGAACAAGTAAAAATACAATTACAAGACAAAATATGTAGTGATACAGTATAAAAACAAACAATGAGTGTTTGACATTTACATTTACATTTACCAAAGGATTAGAAGGCCTCCACCAATAGGTATAGCCTTGGAAAAAAAAAATATATATATATATGAAGAGTTATAGAAGTTAGAAGGATGAAGAAAAGAAAAGAATGACAGGAAAGTGTGAAATATGAGACTACAGTGAGCCCGAGAGCCAATTGTATAACATCCGAGAGCCAATTGTATAACATCACCCGAGAGCCAATTGTATAACATCAATGAAAACAAATTACAAATGAATACAATATAGTTGTGTACAGAATGACTGCCTCTACAACTTGAGGCATTAGGAGCCCCATAACGGCTAACTTGCCTTGGTGCTCAACACACAAAATGCGTATGAACAGCCCTTTGGGGAAAACAGACAAAGCCCTCAATGGCTTAGGAGGTAACATAATAAAATCAAACAAAACAAATTAAAACAGTTGCGTGTGTACAAAAGACAAGGCCTCCATGGCTTAGGAGGTAACATAATAAAATAAAATAAAATAATGGGTGTTTGACAGTAGATACAACTAATTGTCTGAAAATTTTGTGTAAATCCGATCGTTTGGATCACTTTGAATAGAATAAATATTAAAATTTGAGTTGGGAAAGTCGAAAGTAACATAAATCGGTGTCAGGGACTATAAAAACCATCCACTCAGAGAAAAATTCGGGTTAAGGAAATTCAAGTTTTGTATTAGAAAATTGAAATAAAATTCATAATTTTTTAAAGATTGAAATAGAAAGTATTATTGTTTCAGTTTTCATCTTTATCTAGTAGGTCTAAGTAGAAACAAGTAGATCAATAGCAGATCAAACTATGGATTGCGACCTATTTCGCCGTATAAAGCACCAACCTACTGCTCTGGAAGACTCGGGTTCGGCTTCGGATCGTGATTCTAAGGAATTTTGAGCTTGGCCGTACCCGTGATGGATATGATAAAAGGTCTTCTTAGAGTCTCTCAGGGACAGCCGAATATTCAAAGCGATGGGGTCAGCCCAATTCTCTAGGGGACCCGAAATCTAGTCCGGGCTAACAAACCCAGGAATTTTCATGGGCAGCCTGTACCGCATATGTTGGGTCCCGTCCCTCACTATCGGACTTTCCAATAATATCGACTTTTACCCCAAGCTCCTCAACTTTAGGGGCACTTTGTCAATCGCGTTGAATTATAAACCTTAAAGTAAAACATAAACTTTTTTATTTCATACAAATTCATTTTATTTACTGAAAAAAGATTTTATTTATTCTACAATATTTATGATAAACACATATTTCGAAATATAAAACAATTTAAAATTTAATTATTTATTTAAATTTAACAAACGCACGTATATATGCAAAATATATAAACGCATAAAAATGTATCTTAAAAACGTTAATATTAGATAAAATAGCTTAATAATGATACGAGCAAGGTTAATATGTATTGTAATAAATGAGTACTTAACACTAACAGCGAGGAGGCTGGAAATATTGATACGTCGGAACCTGTGTCGACGAGAAAGTTTACGTTCGTTCTCTTGTCTAGGATGAACAGGCGACGAGATTGCTCCGGCAAAGTGCATGTCGCCTCTACGCTTCGCCGCTCTCGTTTGTTGGAAAACTACACGGCGGAGTACATTTTTGTGCCTTTGCGCCAAAACGGTTGTGGTACCAGCAGTAGTTGTTGATACTGCGGTGAGTGGAATTGTTGTGATGTCCTGAACTACTGCGGGAGCGTCGAGAAAAATGGTCGCTGCGATCCCGACGTGCCTGCGTTAGTTTATCGATTCGCTTGTTAAGTTTATCTATT
>NW_027121804.1:0-33266 GCF_030686945.1 Centruroides vittatus | reverse complement strand
GTGCAAATGCTTTTCCAATAGAATAAATATCAATAGAGAATGAGTAAATCAAATTCTCAACAAATTTTTTTACGTACACATAAAAAATTAATTATTTAATTAAATGCATATATAAGAATCTATAAAATATAAGAAGTTAAATTATCTTATAAAATGTAGAAATTATTTCACATAAAATAAGCTGCTAACCATTTTAAAATATTGAAATGTTTATCAATTTGACAGTACAGTAGACCCCCCTATAACATGGTAGATACATTCCGTGTTATATGAATCCGTGTTGTACGAGTCACTTAAATACATGAACCAATCACAGCCCGGCATGTGTGCAGCTTAGAGGCTACGGCTGTTTGAAAGGTTTTCTTCCATAAAATTAACCGATTCTAGACTAATTTGACTCAACATTTCCAAAACACGTGTAATTTTTTTGGGAATAATCCATATAAACTATGCTATAAACAAAAAATTGTAGGATTACTTACCGAGTATGCACCATTCGACGATGCCATTGCTTAAGCTTGTTTTCATCACGGAGTGGCTCGTCGAACGGCGGGTGTGTGTTTTCTGATAAGTTATTTTTCTGAGAAAAATTCACTGAACTTTGAGACATCATTAATATAAATATAATTTTTATGGCCGTTAAATAATAAATGGTTTTTAGTAGGTCCACTGCTCGTTTAAACTCAATGGTTTGGTCAATGTCCACTATTGGTCCAGATTCGACCAATCCCGTCGCGACACGAGTCGGCGATGACGTTTTACCGTGTTATATGAATCTCTTTTAGCGTGTTATACGAACACAATCGCAATTCTTTCGCCGTGTTATATGAACCCGTGTTATAGGGGGGTCTACTGTATTGATTTCTCGAATATTAACAGTTTATTTATATTGATGGAATTTTTTGCATAAATAATCCTAATCTAATAAATAATTTTTATCATATTTACATTACTCGTGATTTTTTTTTCTTTTTGCAGTTTTGAGTAAAATCATTTGTGTGTGATAAATAGTATATACTAAATTATAATTTATGTTTGCATACAATTTCATAATTGTGTATAAGCTGACATTTGGAATAATTTTAGATAACTTCATAAATTTATTTACATTTATGAAATGCTCTAGCCAACTTGTATGATGTACTAGAAATTTAATTTGTTCGATTTTCTACAATTACTTGTTTGGCAGTTTTCTAGAACAACATTGCAATTGTAATTTGCCATTTTAAATATTTGATTCTATGGTAATATTAGAATGAATAAGAATTACAAAATTATTCATAAATATATTTGTTTGAAGATTCAGGTTTAGTAACTTTATTAGCGGGGAAAAAAATTATTGCTGTACATATAAGAGTAAAATAAGAAATAAATTGAATTATTTTAAATTCTCTATAAATGATTGAATTTATAAAAACTTGATAATTTTCATATTATCTAAAAATACACAATTTTTAATTCAGTTTGATTTTAACTATAAATTTCAATAAAATCTTTTGTTTTTTATAAAGAAATTTTAATAACTAATAAAAAGTAAAAGTATTTTAAAAAGAATATGTGCAATACAACGAATACAAATATAATGATATGTTGTTAAATCTTCACTTTTGATTTATTTTTCATAAATATATACTTAAATATTTAAATAAAGAAGTCATTTTTCAGAATAATAAATATTTTATTTTAAGTTTTCAGGCTTTAAATTTCAGTACTTATATTATAGATTGGTTATTATTTGGATGAAGATAATGAATGGGCATTGAGTATTGATGAATTGAAAAATGCAATTTCTAAAGCAAGAGAAACTTGTGAACCACGAGCAATAGTAGTAATTAATCCAGGAAATCCAACGGGTAAGTAAAAAATACTTTTTGTATCTTGCCGTATTGATAATAAAAGATAATTGTGGTTTATTTAATTTGAAGTTTGCAATATTATATAATACATTACATCTTACTGTAAGATAAAAATAAAATACTGTATTAATTTATATATCAGGTAACCAAAAAAGTTCATGCACTTTTACAAAGTTACTAGTTTTAACCTTAATTATGTAGTATTCCTTGTAGATTGCATGTTATTGTTATTGCCATTCTAAATTTAAACTTTCACAACAATTTGTTAAAAAAATTGTAGCTGTGTAATTGTTTATAGTAAATGTGAAAAAAGATTGCAAAATGTCAGCTTCAAATACAGTTTTCTGAGCATGCTTACTTTATAAATTTAAACTTGAGACAAATGATGTATAAGCTCCAGAAAGATATGCATAGCATTCAGAGAAGGGTGGTTAGTGATTGTCTAGCCTAGAAATGGAATAGAAAATTTGCATCAGAGGATGTCTCTTTTGAAAATGCTCTCCATGAAGCATGTAAAACAGTCATTAATAACAATAAATTAAAAAATGCTATTGAGCCAAACTGGAGTCAAACATATAGACAGCTTGCATAAAGATTTGGTATGAATGACAAAACCATTTGTCTGCACTTGTATCAACTGAGAAAAGTGTACAAATTAAGCAAATGGATTCCAAATGAACTCTCAGCAAAAAACAAACCTATAGATTTTCAATTTATTTATCTCTTCTTTTTATCATAAGAGCAAGCTGCTTTTGGACAGACTACTGATGTGTGATAAAAAATGGATTATGTATCAGGTCAGTCCATAAGTTCATGCATATTTTTATCTACAAAAAAAAGCAGCAAAAAATTTTAATTAAATTTTATTTCAATCTATAATGTATTCACCATTATTTTGTACAATTTCTTGCCATCTTAATGGTAGCTTTTTAATCCCGTCTTCATAAAATGATTTCGGTTTTGAATCAAAATATTCAGAAATAGCCTTTTTTACATTGTTCTCATCCTCAAAAGTTTTCCCTTTTAAAAAATTCTGCAAACTGTGAAAAAGATGATAATCACTGGGAGCAATATCTGGCAAATATGGTGGATGAGGTAAAATTTCCCAGTTGTAGCTTTCAAGTTTCTGTACAGTTATTTTTGCAGCGTGTGGTCTGGCATTGTTATGCTGCAAGAGAACCTGCTTTCGGTTCACTAACAACAGTCGATTTTTTTTCAATTTTTCATTTAAACGCTCTAATTGCTCACAATACATTTGAGCTGTAATTGTTTGATTAGGTTCTAACAGCTCAAAGTGAATTACACCTGACATATCCCACCAAACAGACAAAAGAATTTTTTTTGGATGCAACCCACCTTTTGCAGTCGGTTTTGGCTGCTTGTCGCGATCCATCCATTGTCTTTTTCTCGTCACATTATTATAGAGGATCCATTTTTCGTCTCCAGTAACCAGCTTACCAAGAAAAGGTTCTAAAGCAATACGGGATAAAAGAGACGTGCAAATGTTTACATGTTGTTGTCGGTTAGCTATTGACAGTTCGTGTGGTATCCATTTTCCTAGCTTTGAAACTTTTCAGATTTGTTGTAGGTGTCTATGAACAGTTCCATGGGATGAATTTAAACGTTCCACAATTTCATCAACTGTTAAAGATGGTTCTGCTTCAACTAGTGCAGAGAGAGCATCATCAAAGTCAAACGGGTTTTCCAGTACGAGCCTTATCCTCCACACTAAAATCATTGTTTCTAAATCTTTCAAACCACTTCTGCACAATCCTTGCACTAATTACAATTTGATTATGTACAGTATTTATTTTTTTAGCTGCATTTGTAGCATTCTCACCACTTAAAAATGAAAAGTATAAAACATGTCTTTTATATTCGTGGGTTACTTCCATTTTAACGAAAATAAACAACTGAAATGTTTACAATTCTGAACAGTATTATATGAATGAGATCCAATTTAACACTTCAGTGTAAAAATTATCACATTAGACTGACATTTTTAACAGCAAAACAAGATTTTTCTCAAGGTCATAAAAATGGGCATGGACTTATGGACTGACCTGATACTAACACTAAGTGATCTTATTATCAGCTACCTTCCAGGAAATTTGGGCTTGCTGTGTCATAATCTGCACTTCAACAACAGATTTTGTTGTGTTTGATGGAATATAACAGGTATTGTTCATTATGAGCTCTTATCCTCAAACCAAACAATCACAGGGAAAGTTTACTCTTCTCAGCTGCAATGTGTGCATAAGAAGCTTTTCGTGCTGATTAATTGCAAAGGTATTGTTGTTTCTCACACTTCAAGAGTGACTCGGGAAAAGCTCCACAGCCATTCTTGGAAAATTCTACCCCACCCACTCTATTCACTAGACCTCTTATCATCTGATTTTCACCTTTTCTTGTCACTTGGCAATTATATTCAAAATGAATAGAAATTAGAAAAGGAGTTAAATGAGGATTTTACTTCTAAAAACAAACAATTTTATAAGATTGAAATTTATAAATTTGTTTCCGATTGGAAAAACTTATTGTGATGGTGTTTATTTTACAGAATAAAAATATTCTTGTTTATTTGTATGATGTTTTAATTGTCTTAACTAAAAAATTTGTGCAGTTTTTCTATCTGATTAAATATGTTAGTTTGCTAAATTCTTTTAAGAATATTTAAAATATCAATCACGATGATAAAATTATTTAATTTTTGGTCTTAGTCAAAAATTTAAATTAATTGGTAATAATTAAAATTTTTAAAACAGTATGAATGACATAAATTTATTACATGTAAAAGATGATAGCATTGTCTAAATACAGTAAGGCTCCATTTTTATGAACTAATTGGTTCCAGGAAAACTATCATTAATCAAATCATCTTATATCCTATAAACTCGGGTCATAAAATTGAGATTTTGCTCTTGAAATGAATTTTAACAACCAGCATATAATACTGAAAAATGATGATTAAAAAACATATTTAACGCCATTTATTTCATACAGTCATATCCTTAGGTACATGTAAAGCAACTGGTTGTAAAATGGGCATTTACTTTATATTTTTTAAATTTTGCTATTACTATTTTTATTACTACATTTTTTAATGTGTTATTCTAATTACAATAGAAGCACCACATACAAGTCATTTTGCATATTCATGATTTGGTATTTGTACCCATTTTTCATATTCACAAAGCTAAAATTTTCTTATCTGTGAAAGAAAGAATCAACAAATAGTAATGAGACAATTGGCTCACTCAGCTGCATCAACATGATAAGTCCTGTACTGGTAAATTTTGAAACTAAATTTTTCCCCTACAGAAATCCCTTCTGCATTCTGAAACAACAAACAAGATTTGACTATATTTAGACTGTTATACATGCAAAGTGTTGAATATGAGTATTTTAACTGTAATCATCCTGTATGATAAAACATATTTTTAATTTTCACAATGCCTTTATACTAATTAGTATCTACACTCATGTCAAGATTAAAGCAATACACACAAACATACGTAGAAGAAAATCAGAAATGAATGGTCCCTCAATGCAATGAATCAGTCAAATGCCTTCTCTGAAACATGTCTAATAAGCAACAGATGTACCACGAACACTTCCTAACTGTTAGTGGTCCTAGCAGATGAATGCTTGTCAGAAACAATTTTCTGACAAGCATTCATCCGTGACATAATGCATTTGGGTGCACTGCGATTGTGCCTTATTTGCATGATGGCACTTTGCTGATTTACATATGATGTACATTTCAGCTACTTATGTTTAATGGTTTTGATTTTTACACAGGTTTTATTTGTTACTTTAATTTTGGACAGCAGTATATAATGATATATTAACCTATTATGTTTTTTTATTTTAAACATCTTATAATAGGTTAATTTAAGTAATAAATATTTAGTTGCAGCATTAAACAACTTGATTAATTTTAGTAATTTCTGCAGTAATTATAAAAATTAATTTACTCACTCATCTTTTTCATAATAATAGGTTCAGTTTTAACAAGAGAGAATATTGAAAAAATTATAAATTTGCATATGAAGAAAAACTTTTCATTTTGGCCGATGAGGTAAGTAGTGATTTAAAATCAGTTTTAAACAATGTAAAAATATACATATATGTGGATATTAAAGTCAAGCTAGAATTGTTTTGCAAAAATAAAAACATTATTATATCAATTTATGTTTCCAAACTCCTCTTTTTCTGTAAGTTTGCTCCTTGTTTCTAAAGTGCTGATGAACAGCATTCTGAAATGTTGACTATCCAGGAACATGCAAAGGATATAAAACTATTTACCATCACAATTTATCAATGAAAAATTTCTTAAAATATAATGTATAGACAAGCACTTTCCTAGATCAAATAAAACATATTTTGTGATTATTACAAAATCTTGGAAAAATATCTAATTACTGTTGATTGTGGAGTTATGTTAATTTCATAGATAAGCAATTTTTTGTTCCTCATTACTATTATTCATTCAATTTTGCAGAATTTTCAGGTTCACTCAAACTCATACCCCAGTTTATGTATGAAGAATAAACAAAAGTTTATTTGCAATTCATGTACACTCTTTGAGTATGAACAGTCAACATTGTTATCCTGACATCTCTCCAGAAATAAAAACAATTTTACATTAGGTGCACAATATTATGTCAAATCATAACTTTAATTAAAGACATGACTAAGTTTTGACTCTTCTTCAATTTCAGCAACAATTTTCTATGCGTAAATTGAATGTTTGACCATTATTTCAACTTTTCCAAAGTTGACTGGATTGATTGAACCACCTACTTTCTGAAGTCAGCAAGCAAATGACAAAATCTCTATTCCTAAATGAACTCTTCTTCAAACTCTTTTACTTGGCCATATTTCAAAGTTCTATGATTTATTTTAAAAACATTCTACATTTTAAAAATCAAATATCACTTGCATACATTTGAATCTTGACAATATCAAGTGTCAGGAATTTGTATCATCAAAACTATCTGTTAATGAGACAATGATTTATGTCTACTGCTTGAAGGAACATTTTGATTATAATAATACACTCAAACCTGTTTTTGTGCGGTATACCAATTTTACTGAAATTCATATACCACACAAAAAAAATCGCACAAAAACAAGGTTTGAGTGTAGATTGATGTTTCATCACATATAATATAATGAAAGGACTAAGGATTTAAAAAAATTATACACTTTATTACAAATTAACTGACAGTGACTGAAACTTGTCTTTTTATTAGTCACGCTATAAATCCATCATGAACCTCATGCTTAGAACAATAAGTCTTATTAACTTTCATAAAACCTATGATGAACTCTTCCAAGAAAACCTGAAATGCATGTTGCTATCATTGATGTCAGAAATATGACAAAGTTAATAAAACATTTACTGTTCTGAGCCTAGGATATGTGAGTGGTTTATAGTTTGGTGAATAAGAGTTAGTAAAGCAACGAATTGTTTTTACACTTACCATTCAGACTTTTAGACGAAAATGTTCATGGGTTAGTACTATCTCCACAACAGTTAACATACTTAAAATCATTGCTTTATTTGCTAGTACGATTACATGTTCATGCTTAATATATCCTATAACTTAGGTGTAGTTATTTTAAGAATTGTGAATCTAATAAACATTTCTAATCTGTTTAAACATTCTCTACACATAATGATCAGCTTCTGTGGTTTTTTTTAATCAAAAAGTTTGCAATTTTCATTGGTCTGAACTTACAAAAATAATAATTCAACTTTCATGCAAACCACATACTCCTGATGATAATTACTTTTTAAAATTTTTTATAATTAATGTTTAAACTAGTTTAGCATGTTAAAATGTTAGTCCCTGCAAAATAATTAAGATAAATAAAATTATAGTTTCACACAAATTATAAAATCCTGAGTTCTTTATATATTTGATGAGACATATAATTTCGACTTATGCATATTTTTAATTGAAACTATTTATGATTAAATAATAATAATTATTATTATTAAATTAAATTATTATTAGATTAAATTATTTTTAACTAAAAGTTATGTAATTGAAATTATAGAAGTAAATTGCAACATCTATGAATAGTAATGTTATTTGACAAATGTCTTATCTTTTATTTATAATAAAATTGAAACTAATGTATACTGTATTTTATTCCTAGGTTTATCAAGATAATATATATAAAGATAAAATGCAGTTTCACTCTTTTAAGAAAGTTCTCACAGAAATGGGTTCCCCATACAAAGAATTAGAACTTGCTTCTTTTATGTCTGCATCTAAGTGCTATATGGGAGAGTAAGTTTATTTTATGAATTGCATAAATTAAAGACAAGGAGTTTTTAAAAAATTTTCATAACTATAGAATGGATAAAAATTATGTAAACGTCCCATTAAAAATAATGTGGCACTCTATTTGGATTCATTCACACAAGGAATAGAGCTACTAAATGTTTTATAAATTTTTATTGCTGTCAATTTCTTAAAAGATGCATTTTGGGCCAAGCCCCTCGTCAGTTTGACAGAATTTCCAGACCAGCATTTTAAACTGTTGAGGGGCTTGACCTGAAATGCATTTTTGAGAAACTGACAGCAATAAAAACTTCTAAAACAGTTAGTAGCTTTACTCCTTGTCTGATTGCATCTGAATAGAGTGTCACATTATTTGTGAATAAACCTCAACCTTAATAACAAGTATATATGGATTTTGATACTCATTGAAGGGTTCTTATTAAAAGTATATATTACCAGCTGAGATATAAAGCATGCTTCCCTGAGGGATCTTGTTTTGGGATTCACTGCACTTCAGCAATTTTCATGGGTGGTCAGGACTCAACCTGTCATCAGATGTCACGGCACGCCACTGGTATCCAGATATCTTAGACCAATTCTGCAAATCTAATTACTATCAATATGCAATCTAAGGAACTGGATCATCAAAATAATAGATACAATATATACATCTATTCACAATGTATTGATTTTGCTTTGTTAAACATACACACAAACACATTTTTTTTAGTATGTATATGTATATATAAACAAATACATATACAGTTCCTACTAAGTTTGGAAAATGAATTCATAAAAGAAAAGTTTTTGGCAGAAATGATTCAATTTAGTATCAGTCTTCAACATACACTCCTTCCTGATCTGGCATCTTGTGATTATCAGTTTTCTGGCCTTCTCAAGGAGTTAGCAGATCATCGCTTTGAAAGTCACAAGGTGTAAAGACAGTAGTTCAACTGTGGCTACATAAGCAGACAGACACATTCTATGAAGTGATATCTGAACACTTGAATACCACTCTTATAGAACTGTCTTAGAAACCAGGTGGAAAATAGACATCTAAAGCATAGTTCATACCCTATTTTTCAAATTCTGAAATAACAGCCATATTTCAAGAAAAACATAATTGGCAAAGAATTTTCAATTTCCCTTCATACATTATTTTATTTATTTGAAATTTTTTAATATGTTATTTCTTCTGGAATCTGTTCCAGTATACCTTCTGTCTCACTGAGGATGACTGTAGAAAGTTGATAAGTACACAAATACCTTTCAACTCTCTCCAATTATCGTCAAGATTCCAGACACCAGTTAGGATATAACAATTTTGTGTCCTAACTTGCAAGTAAATTATTTCTCTTTTCAAGTGGCTAAAGATGTTTAGAAACAGTTGAAATTTTAGGAAGATTTACTTTAAATACATGCATTATGTGAAATATGTGAATTACGTGGGCCGACGATAGGCATTAAATCCAATGTATTAGAATATAACTATATTTATCATACAGGATTATACATAAATGAAATATCTTAAACTATACAAGAATAACATGATTGGGTTCAACAATTATACAAAGGAGGATTTTTTATCCGAATCCATTAAATCTATCCTGACAAGAGCTATCAGTTTCAGAGAACCAAACTGTTTTCTCTTCACCACTAAAAGAAAGCTCCCCTTTTTACTTAATTTTTCTATCAAAATAATTTTCTTTTAAATATTATTTTAACAATTTTGTTAAAATAAATCCCTTAACTCCAGATTCTCACATTATAATAGAATCCACTAATTGAAATGTGTCCATATTTTAATAAAATTTGTCTGAGAAGAATAACTAATGAAATTATTATTTGGTTTGGTAATTGTGTAGAAAATTTTAATATTTAAATTATTTGAAAAACCATTATATCTATAATAAACTTTATTTCAGTTATAAATGATAGTTCTTAAAGATCTAGTAAACATTATCTATATTGTTTATGGAGTTTTCCATTATAATATAAAATTTATTATTAATGTTTTACTATTCTTCATTCTTCCCAAAATGTTTAATAACTAATGCATTGCTGCAGCATTCTCAGTTTATAAATGTATCTTGCAAATAGAAATCTTATGAATGTCAATCAAATGCTCTCTACAGAGAAGTCATGTTTAATGGCATTAGGAATGACATTTTCAGTTTAGAACTATGATAGTCAGAATTTATTTTATTATAAGCATTATATTGCAATTTTCTTGTATATAATCCTAAGAAGGAAAATTATATTAACTTTTATTGGGGTCACAAACCTACAACATAGATGTCCATAGTTCTTTTTCATGTGTTTTGCAGATAATTAGAATATCTTTAATTTTCGAGATTGTTTATAAAATAAAATTGCATATAAATATTTAATATTTGTGTTTAATGCCTTTGTTCATACATTATTCTCCATTAAATTTTCTGTTGTTATAAAATATGTAAGATTGGTTAAGGTATCAAATAGCAATAGTTTTAAATAATATATTAATGTATTTTAGCTTAATAACCTGTTAAACAACTAAAATTATAAAATATTACTTAAAATTAGATGTGGACTAAGAGGTGGGTACTGTGAAATAATAAATTTGGATCCTGATGTCAAAGCTATGTTACTTAAATTAATATCAGCTCGTCTGTGTTCCAGTGTTTTAGGACAGGTAATTTCATTTTGTTATACTTTAAATAATGCATAATTGTCCTCCCAAATATAATGTTACTTATTATGTTACAAAATTGTTTATTTAGGCAACTATGGATTGTGTAGTAAATCCTCCTCAGAAGGGAGAACCTTCCTATGAATTATTTATCAAGGTAATTAACTAAAACTGTTCTTATATTAATTAAAGATTTTGCACTTATATTATTAACAGAATTTGCATATAATAATTTCCTTTAGGGAAGTTAATTTTCAAGTTTCAAAGTTCATTAATTGAAATGAATGGCTGGATAAATTTATTTTTAGGCTGTTCTCACTATCTAATATTTTAGGCTATAATAATTGATTTTTTTTCTAGCATTATACATTTTGTATTCATTAAAATTTCTAAGAATGCCTGTCTCTTCTTTCATTTTCAGTAATAAATTATGTCATTGATAGCTCATATTTCCAAAAATTAATAATATACAATTTATAATTTAATAAAAATTTCCAAATCACTTAAATATCAAATTGTAGACATTTTAATATACAAAACTGTACAATTATTCTTTATCAAACAATAAATTTTAATTAGGCTGCAATTTATTGATTAAATCTTACATCATTGTTCTCATATATTTCAATATGCTTCTATCTTTTAAAACCTTTCATACACATCTCATATAAAATTGATTTCCATGTGTCACAACAAAATAATTTTACTGTGTCATTTTCGATGGCATGAAAAATATTTTAAGAAATCTTTTATTGCCATTGCTATTTAATGTGACCTACAGATTATTGTGTAGATACAATTTGATAATAGGTCACATTAAGAGTGATAGCAATATTGGTAATCCATTCCTGTTTCTCTCACTAGAAAATAGCTATTCAAAAAAATCATATAGATTTAGTATTAAATTAATACAGTGACTTATCGTTCTTCTCATATGTCATATAATCGAAGTGCTTAGTGGAAAAACGGCGTATCCTAAACACTACAGAATAGTTATTAACAGATCGATAGAAGATTTGGATTTGTACATCATCAAAGAAACTTTCACAGTTTAGTTGCATGCCCCACGGCTTACATTAATAAAATGTTGGTGAATTGAAACACAAATCCTTCTTTTTCTCAGAAATTTCCTAATGTTGGATATGCCACTTTTCCACCAAGCCCCTCAATTACTAATATGCATAGAAAATTTATTTTTAGCTGTAATACAAATCATATGAAAGAAATAAAAACTGAAACCTTTAATTAATTGTAGGAAAAAACTGCTATTCTGAATTCTTTAAAGGAAAGAGCAAAATTAGTAGCAAACACTTTTAATAGTATTGAAGGTATTAAATGCAATGAAGTTGCAGGAGCTATGTATGCATTTCCTCAACTTTTTTTGCCAGAGAAAGCAATTCAAAAAGCTAAGGTAATTATTTTATCTAATTAATTAAGTCAAAATATTTATTTGATGATTGTACTAATTTTATTTTTTCATATTTTAAGAGTGTTTAATTTTCTGTAATTAATATATCAGAAGCATATATGACTTATCCATATAATTTATATAATATTGTCTACTTATTCAATTTAAATGTTTGAAAAAGAATGTTAAGATATTGATAATACAGGTACCCATGCTCAGAGTCGTAACTAGTCTTTCATGCACCCGGTGCAAGCTTCTGTAACTACGCCCCAAAACTATGATATAAAACTTGGTCCAGGTCATTTATACACCCCCTCAGGGACTGCGCCCTGTGCCTGGACACTGCCCTAGTTACAGCACTGCCCATGCTATCCAAAAGTACAGCATTTCTGTGAAATCTTTATTGTTAATTTATATCAGAGAAATTTTTGAACATTTCCCAACTGAAAATTCAGTATTTATCATGTTATTTGATATGATTTAGTACTAAATCATATCAAATAACATGATAAATACTGAATTTTCAGTTGGGAAATGTTCAAAAATTTCTCTGATATAAATTAACAATAAAGATTTCACAGAAATGCTGTACTTTTGGATAGCATGGGCAGTGCTGTAACTAGGGCAGTGTCCAGGCACAGGGCGCAGTCCCTGAGGGGGTGTATAAATGACCTGGACCAAGTTTTATATCATAGTTTTGGGGCGTAGTTACAGAAGCTTGCACCGGGTGCATGAAAGACTAGTTACGACTCTGAGCATGGGTACCTGTATTATCAATATCTTAACATTCTTTTTCAAACATTTAAATTGAATAAGTAGACAATATTATATAAATTATATGGATAAGTCATATATGCTTCTGATATATTAATTACAGAAAATTAAACACTCTTAAAATATGAAAAAATAAAATTAGTACAATCATCAAATAAATATTTTGACTTAATTAATTAGATAAAATAATTACCTTAGCTTTTTGAATTGCTTTCTCTGGCAAAAAAAGTTGAGGAAATGCATACATAGCTCCTGCAACTTCATTGCATTTAATACCTTCAATACTATTAAAAGTGTTTGCTACTAATTTTGCTCTTTCCTTTAAAGAATTCAGAATAGCAGTTTTTTCCTACAATTAATTAAAGGTTTCAGTTTTTATTTCTTTCATATGATTTGTATTACAGCTAAAAATAAATTTTCTATGCATATTAGTAATTGAGGGGCTTGGTGGAAAAGTGGCATATCCAACATTAGGAAATTTCTGAGAAAAAGAAGGATTTGTGTTTCAATTCACCAACATTTTATTAATGTAAGCCGTGGGGCATGCAACTAAACTGTGAAAGTTTCTTTGATGATGTACAAATCCAAATCTTCTATCGATCTGTTAATAACTATTCTGTAGTGTTTAGGATACGCCGTTTTTCCACTAAGCACTTCGATTATATGACATATGAGAAGAACGATAAGTCACTGTATTAATTTAATACTAAATCTATATGATTTTTTTGAATAGCTATTTTCTAGTGAGAGAAACAGGAATGGATTACCAATATTGCTATCACTCTTAATGTGACCTATTATCAAATTGTATCTACACAATAATCTGTAGGTCACATTAAATAGCAATGGCAATAAAAGATTTCTTAAAATATTTTTCATGCCATCGAAAATGACACAGTAAAATTATTTTGTTGTGACACATGGAAATCAATTTTATATGAGATGTGTATGAAAGGTTTTAAAAGATAGAAGCATATTGAAATATATGAGAACAATGATGTAAGATTTAATCAATAAATTGCAGCCTAATTAAAATTTATTGTTTGATAAAGAATAATTGTACAGTTTTGTATATTAAAATGTCTACAATTTGATATTTAAGTGATTTGGAAATTTTTATTAAATTATAAATTGTATATTATTAATTTTTGGAAATATGAGCTATCAATGACATAATTTATTACTGAAAATGAAAGAAGAGACAGGCATTCTTAGAAATTTTAATGAATACAAAATGTATAATGCTAGAAAAAAAATCAATTATTATAGCCTAAAATATTAGATAGTGAGAACAGCCTAAAAATAAATTTATCCAGCCATTCATTTCAATTAATGAACTTTGAAACTTGAAAATTAACTTCCCTAAAGGAAATTATTATATGCAAATTCTGTTAATAATATAAGTGCAAAATCTTTAATTAATATAAGAACAGTTTTAGTTAATTACCTTGATAAATAATTCATAGGAAGGTTCTCCCTTCTGAGGAGGATTTACTACACAATCCATAGTTGCCTAAATAAACAATTTTGTAACATAATAAGTAACATTATATTTGGGAGGACAATTATGCATTATTTAAAGTATAACAAAATGAAATTACCTGTCCTAAAACACTGGAACACAGACGAGCTGATATTAATTTAAGTAACATAGCTTTGACATCAGGATCCAAATTTATTATTTCACAGTACCCACCTCTTAGTCCACATCTAATTTTAAGTAATATTTTATAATTTTAGTTGTTTAACAGGTTATTAAGCTAAAATACATTAATATATTATTTAAAACTATTGCTATTTGATACCTTAACCAATCTTACATATTTTATAACAACAGAAAATTTAATGGAGAATAATGTATGAACAAAGGCATTAAACACAAATATTAAATATTTATATGCAATTTTATTTTATAAACAATCTCGAAAATTAAAGATATTCTAATTATCTGCAAAACACATGAAAAAGAACTATGGACATCTATGTTGTAGGTTTGTGACCCCAATAAAAGTTAATATAATTTTCCTTCTTAGGATTATATACAAGAAAATTGCAATATAATGCTTATAATAAAATAAATTCTGACTATCATAGTTCTAAACTGAAAATGTCATTCCTAATGCCATTAAACATGACTTCTCTGTAGAGAGCATTTGATTGACATTCATAAGATTTCTATTTGCAAGATACATTTATAAACTGAGAATGCTGCAGCAATGCATTAGTTATTAAACATTTTGGGAAGAATGAAGAATAGTAAAACATTAATAATAAATTTTATATTATAATGGAAAACTCCATAAACAATATAGATAATGTTTACTAGATCTTTAAGAACTATCATTTATAACTGAAATAAAGTTTATTATAGATATAATGGTTTTTCAAATAATTTAAATATTAAAATTTTCTACACAATTACCAAACCAAATAATAATTTCATTAGTTATTCTTCTCAGACAAATTTTATTAAAATATGGACACATTTCAATTAGTGGATTCTATTATAATGTGAGAATCTGGAGTTAAGGGATTTATTTTAACAAAATTGTTAAAATAATATTTAAAAGAAAATTATTTTGATAGAAAAATTAAGTAAAAAGGGGAGCTTTCTTTTAGTGGTGAAGAGAAAACAGTTTGGTTCTCTGAAACTGCTCTCTTGTCAGGATAGATTTAATGGATTCGGATAAAAAATCCTCCTTTGTATAATTGTTGAACCCAATCATGTTATTCTTGTATAGTTTAAGATATTTCATTTATGTATAATCCTGTATGATAAATATAGTTATATTCTAATACATTGGATTTAATGCCTATCGTCGGCCCACGTAATTCACATATTTCACATAATGCATGTATTTAAAGTAAATCTTCCTAAAATTTCAACTGTTTCTAAACATCTTTAGCCACTTGAAAAGAGAAATAATTTACTTGCAAGTTAGGACACAAAATTGTTATATCCTAACTGGTGTCTGGAATCTTGACGATAATTGGAGAGAGTTGAAAGGTATTTGTGTACTTATCAACTTTCTACAGTCATCCTCAGTGAGACAGAAGGTATACTGGAACAGATTCCAGAAGAAATAACATATTAAAAAATTTCAAATAAATAAAATAATGTATGAAGGGAAATTGAAAATTCTTTGCCAATTATGTTTTTCTTGAAATATGGCTGTTATTTCAGAATTTGAAAAATAGGGTATGAACTATGCTTTAGATGTCTATTTTCCACCTGGTTTCTAAGACAGTTCTATAAGAGTGGTATTCAAGTGTTCAGATATCACTTCATAGAATGTGTCTGTCTGCTTATGTAGCCACAGTTGAACTACTGTCTTTACACCTTGTGACTTTCAAAGCGATGATCTGCTAACTCCTTGAGAAGGCCAGAAAACTGATAATCACAAGATGCCAGATCAGGAAGGAGTGTATGTTGAAGACTGATACTAAATTGAATCATTTCTGCCAAAAACTTTTCTTTTATGAATTCATTTTCCAAACTTAGTAGGAACTGTATATGTATTTGTTTATATATACATATACATACTAAAAAAAATGTGTTTGTGTGTATGTTTAACAAAGCAAAATCAATACATTGTGAATAGATGTATATATTGTATCTATTATTTTGATGATCCAGTTCCTTAGATTGCATATTGATAGTAATTAGATTTGCAGAATTGGTCTAAGATATCTGGATACCAGTGGCGTGCCGTGACATCTGATGACAGGTTGAGTCCTGACCACCCATGAAAATTGCTGAAGTGCAGTGAATCCCAAAACAAGATCCCTCAGGGAAGCATGCTTTATATCTCAGCTGGTAATATATACTTTTAATAAGAACCCTTCAATGAGTATCAAAATCCATATATACTTGTTATTAAGGTTGAGGTTTATTCACAAATAATGTGACACTCTATTCAGATGCAATCAGACAAGGAGTAAAGCTACTAACTGTTTTAGAAGTTTTTATTGCTGTCAGTTTCTCAAAAATGCATTTCAGGTCAAGCCCCTCAACAGTTTAAAATGCTGGTCTGGAAATTCTGTCAAACTGACGAGGGGCTTGGCCCAAAATGCATCTTTTAAGAAATTGACAGCAATAAAAATTTATAAAACATTTAGTAGCTCTATTCCTTGTGTGAATGAATCCAAATAGAGTGCCACATTATTTTTAATGGGACGTTTACATAATTTTTATCCATTCTATAGTTATGAAAATTTTTTAAAAACTCCTTGTCTTTAATTTATGCAATTCATAAAATAAACTTACTCTCCCATATAGCACTTAGATGCAGACATAAAAGAAGCAAGTTCTAATTCTTTGTATGGGGAACCCATTTCTGTGAGAACTTTCTTAAAAGAGTGAAACTGCATTTTATCTTTATATATATTATCTTGATAAACCTAGGAATAAAATACAGTATACATTAGTTTCAATTTTATTATAAATAAAAGATAAGACATTTGTCAAATAACATTACTATTCATAGATGTTGCAATTTACTTCTATAATTTCAATTACATAACTTTTAGTTAAAAATAATTTAATCTAATAATAATTTAATTTAATAATAATAATTATTATTATTTAATCATAAATAGTTTCAATTAAAAATATGCATAAGTCGAAATTATATGTCTCATCAAATATATAAAGAACTCAGGATTTTATAATTTGTGTGAAACTATAATTTTATTTATCTTAATTATTTTGCAGGGACTAACATTTTAACATGCTAAACTAGTTTAAACATTAATTATAAAAAATTTTAAAAAGTAATTATCATCAGGAGTATGTGGTTTGCATGAAAGTTGAATTATTATTTTTGTAAGTTCAGACCAATGAAAATTGCAAACTTTTTGATTAAAAAAAACCACAGAAGCTGATCATTATGTGTAGAGAATGTTTAACAGATTAGAAATGTTTATTAGATTCACAATTCTTAAAATAACTACACCTAAGTTATAGGATATATTAAGCATGAACATGTAATCGTACTAGCAAATAAAGCAATGATTTTAAGTATGTTAACTGTTGTGGAGATAGTACTAACCCATGAACATTTTCGTCTAAAAGTCTGAATGGTAAGTGTAAAAACAATTCGTTGCTTTACTAACTCTTATTCACCAAACTATAAACCACTCACATATCCTAGGCTCAGAACAGTAAATGTTTTATTAACTTTGTCATATTTCTGACATCAATGATAGCAACATGCATTTCAGGTTTTCTTGGAAGAGTTCATCATAGGTTTTATGAAAGTTAATAAGACTTATTGTTCTAAGCATGAGGTTCATGATGGATTTATAGCGTGACTAATAAAAAGACAAGTTTCAGTCACTGTCAGTTAATTTGTAATAAAGTGTATAATTTTTTTAAATCCTTAGTCCTTTCATTATATTATATGTGATGAAACATCAATCTACACTCAAACCTTGTTTTTGTGCGATTTTTTTTGTGTGGTATATGAATTTCAGTAAAATTGGTATACCGCACAAAAACAGGTTTGAGTGTATTATTATAATCAAAATGTTCCTTCAAGCAGTAGACATAAATCATTGTCTCATTAACAGATAGTTTTGATGATACAAATTCCTGACACTTGATATTGTCAAGATTCAAATGTATGCAAGTGATATTTGATTTTTAAAATGTAGAATGTTTTTAAAATAAATCATAGAACTTTGAAATATGGCCAAGTAAAAGAGTTTGAAGAAGAGTTCATTTAGGAATAGAGATTTTGTCATTTGCTTGCTGACTTCAGAAAGTAGGTGGTTCAATCAATCCAGTCAACTTTGGAAAAGTTGAAATAATGGTCAAACATTCAATTTACGCATAGAAAATTGTTGCTGAAATTGAAGAAGAGTCAAAACTTAGTCATGTCTTTAATTAAAGTTATGATTTGACATAATATTGTGCACCTAATGTAAAATTGTTTTTATTTCTGGAGAGATGTCAGGATAACAATGTTGACTGTTCATACTCAAAGAGTGTACATGAATTGCAAATAAACTTTTGTTTATTCTTCATACATAAACTGGGGTATGAGTTTGAGTGAACCTGAAAATTCTGCAAAATTGAATGAATAATAGTAATGAGGAACAAAAAATTGCTTATCTATGAAATTAACATAACTCCACAATCAACAGTAATTAGATATTTTTCCAAGATTTTGTAATAATCACAAAATATGTTTTATTTGATCTAGGAAAGTGCTTGTCTATACATTATATTTTAAGAAATTTTTCATTGATAAATTGTGATGGTAAATAGTTTTATATCCTTTGCATGTTCCTGGATAGTCAACATTTCAGAATGCTGTTCATCAGCACTTTAGAAACAAGGAGCAAACTTACAGAAAAAGAGGAGTTTGGAAACATAAATTGATATAATAATGTTTTTATTTTTGCAAAACAATTCTAGCTTGACTTTAATATCCACATATATGTATATTTTTACATTGTTTAAAACTGATTTTAAATCACTACTTACCTCATCGGCCAAAATGAAAAGTTTTTCTTCATATGCAAATTTATAATTTTTTCAATATTCTCTCTTGTTAAAACTGAACCTATTATTATGAAAAAGATGAGTGAGTAAATTAATTTTTATAATTACTGCAGAAATTACTAAAATTAATCAAGTTGTTTAATGCTGCAACTAAATATTTATTACTTAAATTAACCTATTATAAGATGTTTAAAATAAAAAAACATAATAGGTTAATATATCATTATATACTGCTGTCCAAAATTAAAGTAACAAATAAAACCTGTGTAAAAATCAAAACCATTAAACATAAGTAGCTGAAATGTACATCATATGTAAATCAGCAAAGTGCCATCATGCAAATAAGGCACAATCGCAGTGCACCCAAATGCATTATGTCACGGATGAATGCTTGTCAGAAAATTGTTTCTGACAAGCATTCATCTGCTAGGACCACTAACAGTTAGGAAGTGTTCGTGGTACATCTGTTGCTTATTAGACATGTTTCAGAGAAGGCATTTGACTGATTCATTGCATTGAGGGACCATTCATTTCTGATTTTCTTCTACGTATGTTTGTGTGTATTGCTTTAATCTTGACATGAGTGTAGATACTAATTAGTATAAAGGCATTGTGAAAATTAAAAATATGTTTTATCATACAGGATGATTACAGTTAAAATACTCATATTCAACACTTTGCATGTATAACAGTCTAAATATAGTCAAATCTTGTTTGTTGTTTCAGAATGCAGAAGGGATTTCTGTAGGGGAAAAATTTAGTTTCAAAATTTACCAGTACAGGACTTATCATGTTGATGCAGCTGAGTGAGCCAATTGTCTCATTACTATTTGTTGATTCTTTCTTTCACAGATAAGAAAATTTTAGCTTTGTGAATATGAAAAATGGGTACAAATACCAAATCATGAATATGCAAAATGACTTGTATGTGGTGCTTCTATTGTAATTAGAATAACACATTAAAAAATGTAGTAATAAAAATAGTAATAGCAAAATTTAAAAAATATAAAGTAAATGCCCATTTTACAACCAGTTGCTTTACATGTACCTAAGGATATGACTGTATGAAATAAATGGCGTTAAATATGTTTTTTAATCATCATTTTTCAGTATTATATGCTGGTTGTTAAAATTCATTTCAAGAGCAAAATCTCAATTTTATGACCCGAGTTTATAGGATATAAGATGATTTGATTAATGATAGTTTTCCTGGAACCAATTAGTTCATAAAAATGGAGCCTTACTGTATTTAGACAATGCTATCATCTTTTACATGTAATAAATTTATGTCATTCATACTGTTTTAAAAATTTTAATTATTACCAATTAATTTAAATTTTTGACTAAGACCAAAAATTAAATAATTTTATCATCGTGATTGATATTTTAAATATTCTTAAAAGAATTTAGCAAACTAACATATTTAATCAGATAGAAAAACTGCACAAATTTTTTAGTTAAGACAATTAAAACATCATACAAATAAACAAGAATATTTTTATTCTGTAAAATAAACACCATCACAATAAGTTTTTCCAATCGGAAACAAATTTATAAATTTCAATCTTATAAAATTGTTTGTTTTTAGAAGTAAAATCCTCATTTAACTCCTTTTCTAATTTCTATTCATTTTGAATATAATTGCCAAGTGACAAGAAAAGGTGAAAATCAGATGATAAGAGGTCTAGTGAATAGAGTGGGTGGGGTAGAATTTTCCAAGAATGGCTGTGGAGCTTTTCCCGAGTCACTCTTGAAGTGTGAGAAACAACAATACCTTTGCAATTAATCAGCACGAAAAGCTTCTTATGCACACATTGCAGCTGAGAAGAGTAAACTTTCCCTGTGATTGTTTGGTTTGAGGATAAGAGCTCATAATGAACAATACCTGTTATATTCCATCAAACACAACAAAATCTGTTGTTGAAGTGCAGATTATGACACAGCAAGCCCAAATTTCCTGGAAGGTAGCTGATAATAAGATCACTTAGTGTTAGTATCAGGTCAGTCCATAAGTCCATGCCCATTTTTATGACCTTGAGAAAAATCTTGTTTTGCTGTTAAAAATGTCAGTCTAATGTGATAATTTTTACACTGAAGTGTTAAATTGGATCTCATTCATATAATACTGTTCAGAATTGTAAACATTTCAGTTGTTTATTTTCGTTAAAATGGAAGTAACCCACGAATATAAAAGACATGTTTTATACTTTTCATTTTTAAGTGGTGAGAATGCTACAAATGCAGCTAAAAAAATAAATACTGTACATAATCAAATTGTAATTAGTGCAAGGATTGTGCAGAAGTGGTTTGAAAGATTTAGAAACAATGATTTTAGTGTGGAGGATAAGGCTCGTACTGGAAAACCCGTTTGACTTTGATGATGCTCTCTCTGCACTAGTTGAAGCAGAACCATCTTTAACAGTTGATGAAATTGTGGAACGTTTAAATTCATCCCATGGAACTGTTCATAGACACCTACAACAAATCTGAAAAGTTTCAAAGCTAGGAAAATGGATACCACACGAACTGTCAATAGCTAACCGACAACAACATGTAAACATTTGCACGTCTCTTTTATCCCGTATTGCTTTAGAACCTTTTCTTGGTAAGCTGGTTACTGGAGACGAAAAATGGATCCTCTATAATAATGTGACGAGAAAAAGACAATGGATGGATCGCGACAAGCAGCCAAAACCGACTGCAAAAGGTGGGTTGCATCCAAAAAAAATTCTTTTGTCTGTTTGGTGGGATATGTCAGGTGTAATTCACTTTGAGCTGTTAGAACCTAATCAAACAATTACAGCTCAAATGTATTGTGAGCAATTAGAGCGTTTAAATGAAAAATTGAAAAAAAATCGACTGTTGTTAGTGAACCGAAAGCAGGTTCTCTTGCAGCATAACAATGCCAGACCACACGCTGCAAAAATAACTGTACAGAAACTTGAAAGCTACAACTGGGAAATTTTACCTCATCCACCATATTTGCCAGATATTGCTCCCAGTGATTATCATCTTTTTCACAGTTTGCAGAATTTTTTAAAAGGGAAAACTTTTGAGGATGAGAACAATGTAAAAAAGGCTATTTCTGAATATTTTGATTCAAAACCGAAATCATTTTATGAAGACGGGATTAAAAAGCTACCATTAAGATGGCAAGAAATTGTACAAAATAATGGTGAATACATTATAGATTGAAATAAAATTTAATTAAAATTTTTTGCTGCTTTTTTTTGTAGATAAAAATATGCATGAACTTATGGACTGACCTGATACATAATCCATTTTTTATCACACATCAGTAGTCTGTCCAAAAGCAGCTTGCTCTTATGATAAAAAGAAGAGATAAATAAATTGAAAATCTATAGGTTTGTTTTTTGCTGAGAGTTCATTTGGAATCCATTTGCTTAATTTGTACACTTTTCTCAGTTGATACAAGTGCAGACAAATGGTTTTGTCATTCATACCAAATCTTTATGCAAGCTGTCTATATGTTTGACTCCAGTTTGGCTCAATAGCATTTTTTAATTTATTGTTATTAATGACTGTTTTACATGCTTCATGGAGAGCATTTTCAAAAGAGACATCCTCTGATGCAAATTTTCTATTCCATTTCTAGGCTAGACAATCACTAACCACCCTTCTCTGAATGCTATGCATATCTTTCTGGAGCTTATACATCATTTGTCTCAAGTTTAAATTTATAAAGTAAGCATGCTCAGAAAACTGTATTTGAAGCTGACATTTTGCAATCTTTTTTCACATTTACTATAAACAATTACACAGCTACAATTTTTTTAACAAATTGTTGTGAAAGTTTAAATTTAGAATGGCAATAACAATAACATGCAATCTACAAGGAATACTACATAATTAAGGTTAAAACTAGTAACTTTGTAAAAGTGCATGAACTTTTTTGGTTACCTGATATATAAATTAATACAGTATTTTATTTTTATCTTACAGTAAGATGTAATGTATTATATAATATTGCAAACTTCAAATTAAATAAACCACAATTATCTTTTATTATCAATACGGCAAGATACAAAAAGTATTTTTTACTTACCCGTTGGATTTCCTGGATTAATTACTACTATTGCTCGTGGTTCACAAGTTTCTCTTGCTTTAGAAATTGCATTTTTCAATTCATCAATACTCAATGCCCATTCATTATCTTCATCCAAATAATAACCAATCTATAATATAAGTACTGAAATTTAAAGCCTGAAAACTTAAAATAAAATATTTATTATTCTGAAAAATGACTTCTTTATTTAAATATTTAAGTATATATTTATGAAAAATAAATCAAAAGTGAAGATTTAACAACATATCATTATATTTGTATTCGTTGTATTGCACATATTCTTTTTAAAATACTTTTACTTTTTATTAGTTATTAAAATTTCTTTATAAAAAACAAAAGATTTTATTGAAATTTATAGTTAAAATCAAACTGAATTAAAAATTGTGTATTTTTAGATAATATGAAAATTATCAAGTTTTTATAAATTCAATCATTTATAGAGAATTTAAAATAATTCAATTTATTTCTTATTTTACTCTTATATGTACAGCAATAATTTTTTTCCCCGCTAATAAAGTTACTAAACCTGAATCTTCAAACAAATATATTTATGAATAATTTTGTAATTCTTATTCATTCTAATATTACCATAGAATCAAATATTTAAAATGGCAAATTACAATTGCAATGTTGTTCTAGAAAACTGCCAAACAAGTAATTGTAGAAAATCGAACAAATTAAATTTCTAGTACATCATACAAGTTGGCTAGAGCATTTCATAAATGTAAATAAATTTATGAAGTTATCTAAAATTATTCCAAATGTCAGCTTATACACAATTATGAAATTGTATGCAAACATAAATTATAATTTAGTATATACTATTTATCACACACAAATGATTTTACTCAAAACTGCAAAAAGAAAAAAAAATCACGAGTAATGTAAATATGATAAAAATTATTTATTAGATTAGGATTATTTATGCAAAAAATTCCATCAATATAAATAAACTGTTAATATTCGAGAAATCAATACAGTAGACCCCCCTATAACACGGGTTCATATAACACGGCGAAAGAATTGCGATTGTGTTCGTATAACACGCTAAAAGAGATTCATATAACACGGTAAAACGTCATCGCCGACTCGTGTCGCGACGGGATTGGTCGAATCTGGACCAATAGTGGACATTGACCAAACCATTGAGTTTAAACGAGCAGTGGACCTACTAAAAACCATTTATTATTTAACGGCCATAAAAATTATATTTATATTAATGATGTCTCCAAAGTTCAGTGAATTTTTCTCAGAAAAATAACTTATCAGAAAACACACACCCGCCGTTCGACGAGCCACTCCGTGATGAAAACAAGCTTAAGCAATGGCATCGTCGAATGGTGCATACTCGGTAAGTAATCCTACAATTTTTTGTTTATAGCATAGTTTATATGGATTATTCCCAAAAAATTACACGTGTTTTGGAAATGTTGAGTCAAATTAGTCTAGAATCGGTTAATTTTATGGAAGAAAACCTTTCAAACAGCCGTAGCCTCTAAGCTGCACACATGCCGGGCTGTGATTGGTTCATGTATTTAAGTGACTCGTACAACACGGATTCATATAACACGGAATGTATCTACCATGTTATAGGGGGGTCTACTGTACTGTCAAATTGATAAACATTTCAATATTTTAAAATGGTTAGCAGCTTATTTTATGTGAAATAATTTCTACATTTTATAAGATAATTTAACTTCTTATATTTTATAGATTCTTATATATGCATTTAATTAAATAATTAATTTTTTATGTGTACGTAAAAAAATTTGTTGAGAATTTGATTTACTCATTCTCTATTGATATTTATTCTATTGGAAAAGCATTTGCACTGAAGAGTATAGTTCACTCTTCAGAGACTGCATTTACGTGAAGTTTTTAATAAATAATTTTTAATTATGATACTAAAGTATAAAGTAAATATATGTAAATTAAAAATTTATCATTATTTAAAAGATTTCCTATTATTAAACATTTTCCCCCCGTATTTTAACAAATTTCCAACAAATAAATAAATGTATACAACAATTCAATTCAATTGGTATTGCCAAGCAATCTACTGGATTATATACTGGGCTATATCAGGCTGTATTATATCTAATAATTAAATATAAAGCAATTTGGCTAGAGGTACACAACTAGGCTGTTATCATGATAAATTTATTAAATTATTTTTAATTATTGCATTTTACTACTGGGAAAGAGATGGGTCTAAATATTCCATCTCTTTCTCAGTAGTAAAATACATGTAGCCAAATTACTTTATATCTAATTATTAATTATCTTAATATAGCCTGATAAATAAACATTGGATCAGTAGTGGTTCATTGAAAATCTACTAAAATATGAAAGTAACAGAAATATCATTATACTTAATTTATTTTCAGGAGAATTTACAATATTGTTGCTCCAGTCAATTCCAGAACCACATTATGACACTTAATTTATTGAGTTTGCTATAAGAACTAATATACCCAAAGCAATGCCTTCCTTGTCAAATACCTTTATTTAAAATTGCCATTTAGTATCCATATTGATGGAAATCTATGGCTGTTATGGCTATTGAATAGCAGTTTATGAAATAAAAGTGTTTTACAAGGCAAGCATTGTTTTGGATTCATTAGTTCTTCTAGGAAAATCAGTTAATATAGTTGTTGTATTTTATCTAAAAAATTCCTTTATGAATAGGCCTATATAAGAATTTACTAGAAAATACATTACTAATCTAGCTTTACTATTACATTTATTTCTTCTTTAATATAAGAATTATTTACATATTTAATGTCCATAGCTATTTTTTAAGTATACTTTTTCTTTTTATTTATAGAAAAAAACTATTATTTTCATTCACATAGCAAATAATTATTGTTATATGTATTGGATTTGTTGTGGATGTTTATATTTATTCATATATAACCTTTAGAAAATCAATTGTTTACTGAAAATATCTCATCTGAAAATAAATGTATTTTTCATATATAAAAATAAGTTTAAATTATGTTAAAATAAACTTACTTGCTCCATATTATATTCTGCTAATGTTGCTGAATATAATGGATACTGAGGAATAGGAGTCATAACACCTGGTAATTTATCACTTACAGAATAATTCAATAAGCTGAGGACAGACTATTAAAAAAAATATCCAACATTGAAAATATAACATAAAACAATCTAGAGATATTCTATAAGAATTATCAAAATTATAAATGGAATAGTTTACAAAATGATTAAAGAATAACTACTGAGATATACAAAATAATTATATGTATAAATTGTATCTTTGTCCAATACAACAATAAGTAAAATAAATCTATTTAACTTTATCAAAATTTCTCATTTTACTTTAAAATCATTTATTATATAAATTGAATATAATATATGAATGTAAGTCCTACTTTTATAGCTTCACTAGCACCAGTAGATAAAATAATGTTGTTATAGTCTGATGGAATGCCATCACGTCGTTCAATATACTGAGCAACGTGTTTTTTTATAATTTCAACACCTGCACTGTCACTATAAGAACCTGAAATTTATTTACGAAATTTAATAATTTGTAATAAAGTTGTAAAAAATTATATATATAATAATATAATGTATTAATATATATCAAAATGAAAATTTCCAGAATCAATAAAACTTTTGATGATAGTGAAGTAGGAAAGAAAAAAACCAAATTCTGAATAAGCTATGTAAGATTTAAATCTATAATACATAACAAATTAATTTTCTAAAAATGCTCAATTATTTTCAATCTAATAATTTAAATAATATTTTTTGACTTTTTTTGTCCAGTGGTCAGTAATTGGGTCTTTTTTTTCTATGCTTGTTATAGGTTCAGTTAGAGTAGAATTGGGTTAATTGGATGCTGAGGGATGACATCTAAAGATAACCTATGAAAAATTCCTGACGTTTTTCAACCACCCAGATTTAATCCTGGGTCCCCAGAGCAAAAGGCCAATGCATTGACCATCTGACCGTCAATTTAAAAATTTATACTTAAATGTTTACATGAAAAATAAGTAAAGAAATTTTAGAATATTGGTAATTTTCAAACTGACACTTATATACAGAACATTTTGTTCAGTTTAAAACTTTCCAAGTCTTTATTACAATAAGTAATTTAATAAAAGGAATGTGGACCAATGGACTGAATCTTGCAGATTGATTCAGAATTAATCTTAAAGCTATGGTTTCAAAAGTCTATTATATGGCATTGCCTTTCATTTAAGAATTATTTTAATGTAAAAGTTAAGAAAAACATTTCTTAAACTTATTGGTCCTCTTTATGTTCTGATAGCAATATTAACAATTTTTTAAAATGTTGCCAAAATATTAATAAAATTATCTTTAATGTATCTTTTTATAAAATGTAAAATCTGATAAGCTTTGACCTACGATTTTTTAGATAATTTTCTAAAAATATTTATTTACTTAATTAGTCTCCTATTGGTTACTTTATTAAATTAAATAGCAGAAGATTGTGATTATAATAATTTATTAAATTAAATAACACTAAAAGACAAATTAAACTTTATCAAATATCACTTAACTTCATGCAGTTTTCAATAATTTAATATTTAAATTACATTATGATGGAAATTTAAAAAACTTTAATCAAAATACAGTCAAGCTGCCTTGAAACAAACACATATCATAACAGATGACACCACACACACACACAGTTTTAAATGTTGCTGGGAAAGTTAAGCAACTCAGTATCTTGATAAAAAAATCCAGCAACAACTATATCTTTCAATATGTGATATACAGTAGAACCTGTTTACTGTAATCACAGATATCATTATCCATTATCTAATATTATCAGAATAAAGTCCAAAAACTGAATATATTCATAAACTTGATAATGATAACTATAACAGAAATTCTGATTATAATAAGTCATCAGGTAAATAGGACATTTTTAAACTGTGTTTTAGTGCTATCAACTTCAACATGTGGTTGATGATATGCAGTCATTATCAGTCTTAAATAATACTTTAAATGCTAACTGTTAATCACTTTAATTTTTATATTTTCACAGTTCTATAGTTTAAATTGTTAGCATTTCTTACTTCAATTATCTGTTAATTGTTATTAAAGACAATAATGCATAAAACAGCAATCAAATAACACTGAACTAATTATTATTAATTAATTAATAATAATTATATTTAATGAATCTTTGCTATAGATTTTTAAATTGTTTTAACATGTTTTTTTATTGTCAGAGTTTACAAAATCAAAATAATTTCTAGAATTTTTATTAGTGTTTTGGTCTGGTGATAAGATCTATGGGGTTGTTTCATATTAGAGAATGCAGTCTTATTTACATACCCATCTAAATGTTATCAGTTAGTTAGTTATTATCAGTATAAACTAGTCCCAAAATGATTACAATAAGCAGATTATACTGTATACTATTATATTACACAACTCATACAAAAAGATATAAGGACAACATGATCTACACAGGACAGGACACGAAGTTACTGCTAAAAATGTTTAGTAAATTATTCTGGTTAGAATGCTATTGCACTTCAGTCTTTTATTATCTATTGATAAATATACCTGAATCAAAATCAACATTTATAATAATATATTAATAACTTACAAAGCATAACTCTATGTTACTACTGCTACATATGATACATGATAGTAAAACATTGCAGTATAACTTGCTTAACATTATACAGGTATACCTCGAGTTACGTCGTTTGTCAAAAAAGTACATGGAAAAATAAAAATCAAGTTTAAGTCATTTTATTCGACTTTACATCCGTCCGCCACAAATATTGAAGTCGTAATATCACTAGAAAAGCGTTAAAAGCACATAAAATCATATTAAAATATGTACATTTACAGTAAATGTTAATATAATCATCATAAATCCTAGAGAACAAAACATGAAAACATCTGTGTTTCTGTGTTGTCGTCTTATTTAGTGATCTTTAAGTGCTCATTATTGGTGTTTTCCACCATAGTTTCGACTTACGTCGTAACTATACAGTAAATTCGACTTAAGTCGCCTCTCCTGGAACCAATTACCGACGTAAGGCGAGGTATACCTATAGTATAGTTGGTATCAGCTGTTGAAATAATATGTGCTCTAGTGTTCATTTATACTAAATTACTATTGTTTTAACCTCTATGTTTAATAAGTTTAATGAGATCACCAAACATAAGTTATAGTGGAAATATTTGTGGCAGCCTACTGGAGTTACGGTGAGTAGTACACAGCAATTGTAGGAGCATTGTTTGACTTGTTTACTATAGTGTGGTAAAGATTCACACTTTATATTTGTCATAAATTGATCTCCTAATTTTGGAGAGATTTTTCCAATCTTAAAGTCAATTTATATGTGACACTATACTTTAAAAAGGAAAAAAAAAACAAAATAAAAAAATTAAACTTACCAACACTACCTCCACCACAGCCCGATAAAATAGTTTTAGCTCTTTCTTTTACATCAGAAGGAAAATCATTAGAATTTAATAATTCTGGGTATGTACACAATGTAATGACCTATAATAATTTAAATGAGAAATAAATGAAAATTATTCTTAATATTAATAGTAAATTTTACTTTATTGAAAAAGTAAATAAAAGATTTACACTATTATCTAAATCTATATTTATATACATACATAAATAAAACTATTTAAATATGAAAATATGTCCCTTTCATCAAAATAGTACAATGATGAGGATGTATCTTTGAAGTAATTGTGAATATGTAAGCATTATTTGAAATGAAAGAATTTAAGAAAATTATGAAACTAGAGTATGAATTTTTGTAAATATTAAAATTGAAATTTTAAGTTACTCTCTTTATTATGCAAGCAATTTATTTTCACTTTATGTTTATTATATTATTATAGTCTAATTTTTTGTTTACTCCTTTGATAAATCGATTTTATTATTATAAAAATGTTAAGAGTGAAATAAATATAAATTGCATTATGTTGTTTTGTTGCCATGGACATTGCGTTCCATTTTTTGATTTAAAAAATACACTTATGATGAAATTGTAAAAAGCTTTGAAAACTTTGATATTAAAAAATTTGATATCTTGTGTTACTGATTTTTTTATTATAAGCAAGTTGTTTTTAACACTCAATTCAAACATATACTATTGCTTAGTGTTAATCTAATCACCGATTTCATAAGTAGTGTTGATTACCTACATACTATCAGCATAATCTTATAAAAGCAAATACTTATGAATAACTTTATCAAAGAGTGTAAGCACTTTTTGATGATAAATTTAAAAATTCACGAAAGTTGTCTAAGTCAATATACTAATAATATGTGATTAAAAATATTTTGACAAGCTTTATTTAATGTTAACAAAAACAGTATCAGTGTTTTCCCAGGCCTTTTTGGCCTGGCACTCCATCTGGTTGATTTTACTGATCACTGACTAGCTAATCTGGCAAATTGACGTGTCAAAATAATGATTCTTATAAACTGTAATGCTCTGTTCCCATCTGAAAAAAGTAATGCAAAAACAAAAATCACACAGAAATGTCTATCTAGCATAAAAAGAAGACCCATAAAACTGAATTTAAAATAAATATACAAATTTAAGAAAAATTCTTAAAAAAAAAAAAAAAAAAAACATAAAAGTGACTTCTAACTTTGTCCTTTTGCAGGCATATGAGGAAATTAACAGTTCTACATTAAATTAAAAATATTTTGACTTGTAAGCAGCAACGAGAAGTTTGAAAGCTAATAGAAAACAAGGACAGTTAGATCAATATGGCAGATGAATTGTTGATTGCTTACAAGGAAACTTGAATATACTACTTATTAGAAAGCTTTTTGATATCCATTAATATTTAACTTTTGTAAAGATGCACAAACAATTGGAATCTTAAATCATCATACATAAAAAAAGATGATGTACATTATTGTAAAAAAATTACTTCATATTTTATATTGATCTCAGTAAAGTATATTTTTTCTTTTGAGTAAACGTACTCATTAACATTATTCTATTAACTTACTATCAGATAAATAATAATGTTGAAATATTATTTAAAAAAATCTAGCAAAGAGTTGTGTAACTTTCCTGTTATGAAATTTTGTTGTAAAAATTTTCTGTGTTTTTAATTATTATAAAATGACAAAATGCTTGATTTTGAGGGTGGAGATGATTTTTATAAAAACAACTTTAAATGCCTTGTTAGCAAAATCTCATAACAGATGGCACCACAGAATTTTATTTATTTATTCTGATTAATATAAAAATTATTTTAAAAATCTTCATTAAGTCTGAGCCCTCTTGAGATATGACACATGACCACCCCTTCCACCTTTCACTATCAAAATTTAATAGCATCAATGCCTCCTAAACACTAGTTACCATTCCAAATTTCATTTCTTAATCTTTACCCCATTGCAAGATATTAAATGAAATAGATGCCAACACACACACACACACATCACACATTCACAGAATGTTTTTGCCTTTTTTTGGTTCAGAAGGTCTCAAAACATGGGGATTTGCAAAAATCTCAGAAGGTCAAATTTGACACAATTCCAATACTTTCCCTTGTTATGTATGTATACATAACAGTTGGAAAAGTAAAAGGAAATATTTAATAATGAGATAATTTAATATTATATTAAGTGTTTTAAGTGATTTTTAATATTCATGATGTTATTGTATATATTTAAATATATTACATTATAGTTACATTTAAAATGATCATTGCAGTTATAGAGAAAATCTTCATTAGTAGAAGAATGACGCATAGAATATAAATTATTCAATTCAAGCAAAAGCAAACAAGAGAAAAAAAAATTATAGTTCTAAACATTTCCATTAAGAAATTATTTTTATACCAATTACATATATGAAAATGTTACATTAGCGAGGTTGAGGCCAAAGTTTTAAATGAGAAAACGTACGTCGGACGTTCAGCACCGCTTTCTTGTAAGCCTAGAAGTTTGACAATGGCGTTTGGAATGTCGAGCGTGATTCCACTGACTTTCCAAACACCATTTTCAAGCTCCTAGGCTTACGGGAAAGCGGCGCCGAACGTCCGACGTACACGCCTCAACCTTGCTATTAACTGATGATATTTTTGAGAGAATTTAAAAGAAACTCACAATGACTAAGTTTTCTTGAGAGAATTATTTTATCAACAACAGTAATTTGACAAATTCACAGAGACAATATAGAATTATAAAAAATAAAAAAATTTTTAAACTGAAATAAGCAGACAGTCATTTGATATTGATTTTTATTAAAAAGTTATATAAATCAAAATATACTATAAATAATAATGTTATAATTCTATAATTTTGAATTTTATTGGCTGGCATTCAAAGAACTTAATAAATATATGCAATAAATAAATAAATAAACTGTTCTATTATTAAAACTTTAATGCATTTTTTAATAGAATAAAAATTGGATTGAATATGCGTTTTATTATCGGGAGTATTTTTTTCTTTTACGATCACGAAACTTACACAGTAGAGATATGTATGTAGTTATGTAGTATATATTTAAAAAATTAAAAAACTGGCTGATTTATAAACGAATAAGAGTGTTTTCCACAAATATGCTAAAGTTGTTAAAACTCATATTAAAAAATTATTTTTTATATTATGTGAAATGAAGAAAAAAATTAATATATTATACTATC
>NW_027121803.1:0-7418 GCF_030686945.1 Centruroides vittatus | reverse complement strand
TCAATATGTTTGTATATTTTGTTTGCGATACAGGATGTCAATAGTTTGCAGAGTGTTGGAAGATAGGTAATTAGTCTTTATTGTGTGGAGTCTGTGGTATTGTTGTTTTTAGGTTTCATGTAGGTGATGCCCTGAGTAAGAAAATTTGGCATGTCTTGTGGATTGATGATGATGTGTGTTAGATGTTTAGCTAGTTCCTGGTGCAGTGATGTAAACTTTTTGTACCAGAAATTGTGAATGTTGTCTACACCAGGTGTCTTCCAGTTGTGTGCTCTGTTAACAGTGTATTGGAAATCATGTATGTTTATTTCAGCACAGGGCATAGTTGGTATGTTGTGCAAGTTTCTGTTCTCCTCCTCGATCCAGCCTGCATCAGCATTGTGCGTGACAGCACTGGACCAAAGAGAAGACCAATATGTTGTGAGTTCTTCTTCTGTTGGTGTGCCACTGTGCTGTGTATCAGAGTTTGCTTTGTTATTAATTTGTCTGTAAAAGAGTTTTTCATTGTTTGTAAATAATTTATTTTGTTGTTTTCGTAGTGTACATGTTTTGTATCGTTTGAGTCTACGTGCTTTGGCAGCAAGTTTTTGTTTTACTGTATCAATGTATTCTGTAATGCATGTGTTATGATGTTCGTGTTTTGTGTGTGTTTTTATTTTCTTGAAAATGTTTTTGAGCTGTTTCCTTAATTTGGGTGTTATGTTGTTTTTAGTGTATTGTGTCAGCCTGCCTAATTGCTGTCTAATGTCATTTATTTGTGTTTCTATTCTTCTCTGCCAGGCAGGCTTGTGATGGAATTGTGTTTTCTGTGTATTTGTCTGCGATTGTACTTTCAGTCCATAGTGTGTCACTACTGTCACTGCCCCAGCATAAACTAATGTATGAATGTCTGCGAGTGTAGAAATTGAATGAATGTAGTGTGGTAGTAAGTGAGTGTTTACATAATTTAGTGTTTTTCCTACTTCCTTTGACGTGTTGATTTTTGGTATTCGTGGTCGTTGTGTGGGATCTGTACCTGTATATTTAGTGAGTGTTTCCTGAAATATAAGTGAGAGTGTATTAACTAAATCCATGTCTATGTTATCAGTGATGGATGAGGAAGTGTCTGTAGTATCATTAGTGATAATTGTTATATGTGTGTTATTATCAATGCTTGTTACTGGATTATCCTGACAGGTTACATGATCTTCATTAATGTTAGATGTTTCTGTCTGTTGATGTATTTGATCAGCAACCTGTTGTTTGATAAGTTCAAGCATTGTTTGTGGAATAAGGTTGTTGTGTATAATTGTTCTTTTTTGATCAACAACCCTTTGTTCGGTGACAGTGAGCTAAGGATACTGTTGTGTGAATCTATGGTGTAGTTGTTGTCTGTATGCTGTCATGTTTGTTTCGAGTTTTGTGATGGTGTAGTAAGTACAGATGATAAACTCGTTCATTTCTACTGTCCATTTCAGCCGTTGGCGTGGTTTTCCAGCCTTTGTGGTCTGTGGATGCATTGCCACAGAAACACCAAGGCTGGGTAGGTTCCTCACATCTGTTGAGGGCATTGCAGTAGCCATGCTTGGGCCAGTGCTGCTTTTGCCACCGGTAACCAAGGGAGACTGTGGCCTATTTTTCGAACGTGAGCCTCTGCCTAACCCACGAACGCGGACCTTGTTAACCCGGGCAACGTCCGAGCCGGTATCACATTTAGATCTGGTTACTACCATGATATATATCTCCACAGAATGTGGGTGTGTGGTCACTCTTAGCTTCATTTCTCCCCATAGACCTTACTGGCATGGGTGTCCCTACCAGAAGCTTGTGCTCCAGCCTGCATTGCCCTATGGATCAGTAAAATTACTGGGCTCTCCCACCACGACCAGGTGGTGACTACAGGAGAGTTATTATTATTATTATGTTGGGTTAAGTGAGAGATACTCGGTTAACACCGGTGGCTGTGTACTATGCTGGACCAAAGTCAAGGCATAGTAACCAAAACAGAAATTAAAGAAGTGTATCAGTGTGTGTGTCTGTATTCAGGAATTTTCTCACAATATGACATGTATTCAATATAGTGGCCTTCTGTAGTGTGATGTATGTGTTTCTATTCAATTCTAATGTGCCCAGGCTTTTGTGTAGTGTGTGTGGTATGACACCTGTAGAGGAGAGAACAACAGGTACAATAAGCACCCTATCCATCCTCCACAGATGCCTTATTTCCTGGGCGAGTTCTGTGTACTTGCTAATTTTTTCAGTGCATGCGTTTTGTATATTGTGAGTGTTTGGAATGGATATGTCTATAATGTATGTGATTTTATTGTGTTTGTCAATGAGTGTGATGTCTGGTCTGTTGTGGTAAATTGTTTTATCTGTGATTATGGCTCTGTCGTAGTACATTTTGTGTGTGTTGTTTTCCAATACTGTCTGTGGAATGTATTTGTAGTATGGTTCGTGGATGTCTACTAATTTGTGTTTCTTTGCAAGCTCTTGGTGTATTATATTTGCTACTTGATTATGTCTGTGTAAATAATCTGTCTGTGCCAAGAGCTTGCAACCAGAGGTGATGTGTTGTATAGTTTCTGGCATGATGTGACATTTTCTGCATGTGTCATTTGTGAGTGTTGTCATCTTTGAGTATGTGTTTTCTGTAGTTTTTAGTATTTATGACCTGATCCTGTATGGCAATCATGAATCCTTCTGTCTCCCCAAAGAGGCATCCCGAGCTAACCAGCTGTTTGACGCAGTTTTGTCAACAAAATCCTGGGCCAGATCATAAGGATGCCTGCCATGGAGTGCCTTTCGAGCCCACGATTGCTTAATGGTGTCTATGCTTTTTATATGTTGCGTTGTGTCCATATGATGTGAGTGTAAGTTTAATGGTGTGTTATTCGAGTCTGCTAGAGTTACTGCTTTATGTAATTGTGATGTTTCTTGTTTTTTGTAGAAAAACTCTCGCAGTGACTGTATTTGTTTGTAGTGAAGGTTAACTATGTCAATCAGGCCACGTCCGCCATCTTTACGTGGAAGGGTTAATCTTTCTGTGGCAGATTTAGGATGATGTTGTTTATGCTTAGTAAGTGTTGTTCTTGTTTTCCTTTGGAGTTGCTCAAGATCTGTGTGAGTCCAATGTATAACTCCAAAAGAATATGCGAGTACTGGGATGACATATGTGTTTATTGCTTTAACTGTGTGTTTTGCATTTAACTGTGTTCTGAAAATAGCATTTAACCTACTTTGGTATTCTTTAATTAATCTTTGCTTTATTTGTGTATGTTCTGTTAGTTTGGCCTGTTGGAATCCTAAATACTTATAGAACTCGCCCTCTTCCATGGATTCAATAATGTCTCCATTTCCAAGTGCAAAATCTTCTTTCTTCAGGATTCCTTTTTCTATGTGAACTGTTTTGCATTTATCTAGGCCAAATTCCATTTGTATGTCCTTGGTGTATGAATGTGTGATTTGTAGGAGTTGATGAAGTTGTTTTTGTGTGGATGCATAAAGTTTTATGTCATCCATGTACATGAGATGTGACAGTGTAAACTGTGTTGTTTTTTCATGTCTGATATTGTAACCATATTGTGTGTTGTTTAACATGTTTGATAATGGGTTCAGGGCTAAGCAGAACCAGAGAGGACTCAAGGAATCTCCTTGAAAAATTCCTCGCCTAATAAAAATTTGGTTTGTTTGTATGGAAGTGTTACTAACCCTGAGATGTAGTGTTGTTCTCCAGTGCTGCATAGTGTTTTGAAAGAATGCAATGAGTGATGGATGTATTTTGTACATATGTAGAATATGTAGCAGCCAACTGTGTGGAACGCTGTCAAATGCTTTTCTGTAGTCTATATAAGCCATGTGTATGTTTCTGTGTTGTTTGTGTGCTTGCCGTAGAATGACTGAATCTGAGTAACTGTTCTTTGCATCCCTTGTGATTTCTACGGCAACCTTTTTGTTGTTCCGTTAGAATGTCGTGTTTTTCAATATGTTTGTATATTTTGTTTGCGATACAGGATGTCAATAGTTTGCAGAGTGTTGGAAGATAGGTAATTAGTCTTTATTGTGTGGAGTCTGTGGTATTGTTGTTTTTAGGTTTCATGTAGGTGATGCCCTGAGTAAGAAAATTTGGCATGTCTTGTGGATTGATGATGATGTGTGTTAGATGTTTAGCTAGTTCCTGGTGCAGTGATGTAAACTTTTTGTACCAGAAATTGTGAATGTTGTCTACACCAGGTGTCTTCCAGTTGTGTGCTCTGTTAACAGTGTATTGGAAATCATGTATGTTTATTTCAGCACAGGGCATAGTTGGTATGTTGTGCAAGTTTCTGTTCTCCTCCTCGATCCAGCCTGCATCAGCATTGTGCGTGGCAGCACTGGACCAAAGAGAAGACCAATATGTTGTGAGTTCTTCTTCTGTTGGTGTGCCACTGTGCTGTGTATCAGAGTTTGCTTTGTTATTAATTTGTCTGTAAAAGAGTTTTTCATTGTTTGTAAATAATTTATTTTGTTGTTTTCGTAGTGTACATGTTTTGTATCGTTTGAGTCTACGTGCTTTGGCAGCAAGTTTTTGTTTTACTGTATCAATGTATTCTGTAATGCATGTGTTATGATGTTCGTGTTTTGTGTGTGTTTTTATTTTCTTGAAAATGTTTTTGAGCTGTTTCCTTAATTTGGGTGTTATGTTGTTTTTAGTGTATTGTGTCAGCCTGCCTAATTGCTGTCTAATGTCATTTATTTGTGTTTCTATTCTTCTCTGCCAGGCAGGCTTGTGATGGAATTGTGTTTTCTGTGTATTTGTCTGCGATTGTACTTTCAGTCCATAGTGTGTCACTACTGTCACTGCCCCAGCATAAACTAATGTATGAATGTCTGCGAGTGTAGAAATTGAATGAATGTAGTGTGGTAGTAAGTGAGTGTTTACATAATTTAGTGTTTTTCCTACTTCCTTTGACGTGTTGATTTTTGGTATTCGTGGTCGTTGTGTGGGATCTGTACCTGTATATTTAGTGAGTGTTTCCTGAAATATAAGTGAGAGTGTATTAACTAAATCCATGTCTATGTTATCAGTGATGGATGAGGAAGTGTCTGTAGTATCATTAGTGATAATTGTTATATGTGTGTTATTATCAATGCTTGTTACTGGATTATCCTGACAGGTTACATGATCTTCATTAATGTTAGATGTTTCTGTCTGTTGATGTATTTGATCAGCAACCTGTTGTTTGATAAGTTCAAGCATTGTTTGTGGAATAAGGTTGTTGTGTATAATTGTTCTTTTTTGATCAACAACCCTTTGTTCGGTGACAGTGAGCTAAGGATACTGTTGTGTGAATCTATGGTGTAGTTGTTGTCTGTATGCTGTCATGTTTGTTTCGAGTTTTGTGATGGTGTAGTAAGTACAGATGATAAACTCGTTCATTTCTACTGTCCATTTCAGCCGTTGGCGTGGTTTTCCAGCCTTTGTGGTCTGTGGATGCATTGCCACAGAAACACCAAGGCTGGGTAGGTTCCTCACATCTGTTGAGGGCATTGCAGTAGCCATGCTTGGGCCAGTGCTGCTTTTGCCACCGGTAACCAAGGGAGACTGTGGCCTATTTTTCGAACGTGAGCCTCTGCCTAACCCACGAACGCGGACCTTGTTAACCCGGGCAACGTCCGAGCCGGTATCACATTTAGATCTGGTTACTACCATGATATATATCTCCACAGAATGTGGGTGTGTGGTCACTCTTAGCTTCATTTCTCCCCATAGACCTTACTGGCATGGGTGTCCCTACCAGAAGCTTGTGCTCCAGCCTGCATTGCCCTATGGATCAGTAAAATTACTGGGCTCTCCCACCACGACCAGGTGGTGACTACAGGAGAGTTATTATTATTATTATGTTGGGTTAAGTGAGAGATACTCGGTTAACACCGGTGGCTGTGTACTATGCTGGACCAAAGTCAAGGCATAGTAACCAAAACAGAAATTAAAGAAGTGTATCAGTGTGTGTGTCTGTATTCAGGAATTTTCTCACAATATGACATGTATTCAATATAGTGGCCTTCTGTAGTGTGATGTATGTGTTTCTATTCAATTCTAATGTGCCCAGGCTTTTGTGTAGTGTGTGTGGTATGACACCTGTAGAGGAGAGAACAACAGGTACAATAAGCACCCTATCCATCCTCCACAGATGCCTTATTTCCTGGGCGAGTTCTGTGTACTTGCTAATTTTTTCAGTGCATGCGTTTTGTATATTGTGAGTGTTTGGAATGGATATGTCTATAATGTATGTGATTTTATTGTGTTTGTCAATGAGTGTGATGTCTGGTCTGTTGTGGTAAATTGTTTTATCTGTGATTATGGCTCTGTCGTAGTACATTTTGTGTGTGTTGTTTTCCAATACTGTCTGTGGAATGTATTTGTAGTATGGTTCGTGGATGTCTACTAATTTGTGTTTCTTTGCAAGCTCTTGGTGTATTATATTTGCTACTTGATTATGTCTGTGTAAATAATCTGTCTGTGCCAAGAGCTTGCAACCAGAGGTGATGTGTTGTATAGTTTCTGGCATGATGTGACATTTTCTGCATGTGTCATTTGTGAGTGTTGTCATCTTTGAGTATGTGTTTTCTGTAGTTTTTAGTATTTATGACCTGATCCTGTATGGCAATCATGAATCCTTCTGTCTCCCCAAAGAGGCATCCCCGAGCTAACCAGCTGTTTGACGCAGTTTTGTCAACAAAATCCTGGGCCAGATCATAAGGATGCCTGCCATGGAGTGCCTTTCGAGCCCACGATTGCTTAATGGTGTCTATGCTTTTTATATGTTGCGTTGTGTCCATATGATGTGAGTGTAAGTTTAATGGTGTGTTATTCGAGTCTGCTAGAATTACTGCTTTATGTAATTGTGATGTTTCTTGTTTTTTGTAGAAAAACTCTCGCAGTGACTGTATTTGTTTGTAGTGAAGGTTAACTATGTCAATCAGGCCACGTCCGCCATCTTTACGTGGAAGGGTTAATCTTTCTGTGGCAGATTTAGGATGATGTTGTTTATGCTTAGTAAGTGTTGTTCTTGTTTTCCTTTGGAGTTGCTCAAGATCTGTGTGAGTCCAATGTATAACTCCAAAAGAATATGCGAGTACTGGGATGACATATGTGTTTATTGCTTTAACTGTGTGTTTTGCATTTAACTGTGTTCTGAAAATAGCATTTAACCTACTTTGGTATTCTTTAATTAATCTTTGCTTTATTTGTGTATGTTCTGTTAGTTTGGCCTGTTGGAATCCTAAATACTTATAGAACTCGCCCTCTTCCATGGATTCAATAATGTCTCCATTTCCAAGTGCAAAATCTTCTTTCTTCAGGATTCCTTTTTCTATGTGAACTGTTTTGCATTTATCTAGGCCAAATTCCATTTGTATGTCCTTGGTGTATGAATGTGTGATTTGTAGGAGTTGAT
>NW_027121802.1:0-25031 GCF_030686945.1 Centruroides vittatus | reverse complement strand
AGGCTGCACGGGACATTAATAATAATATCATTGCATATAATAAAATAAGCCAAGTTACCATACGTAGACTACTATGGGAAGAAGCTGTCAATCAATGGCAAATAAGGTGGGATGCTAATAGCCACAGTATAACCCATGACTTTATCCCAGATCTTAAGAAATTTTTCAAGATAAAATGGTTTGTTCCAGATTACTGCATTACTCAAATGTTTACAAATCATGGAAAGTTTGCTAGTTACCTTGCGAGATTCACAACCAGGTTATCAGATCAATGTCCCACCTGTCTGATTGAAGACGGCTCCAAACATTACGTGTATGACTGCACTATGACAGAACTAGAGAGAATGGAATTAAGACAACTCTTGAGCGAAGCTAACAAAGCATGGCCGTGCTGTCTATCAGACGTATGGCACAATTACGAAATATTTGCCGCTTTTAGAAGAGTAGCTAAGAAAACTACCTTAATCACAAGTCAGCTAATCTAAAATTATGCTCAAAGTAAACCCATTAGATACATATGTTCACAGCAATTGCTAAATTCCTTGGTCCTTCCCTACTAATACTATGATTTGTGAATTCGTTCTCTGTACATTGAATTTATATTTTACCTTCTTTTATCTTATTAGTCCTAATGAAGGTACTCATTACTTTAATGATTTGTATATTCGTTTTCTTTGCATTGAATTTATATTTTATCTTCTTTTATCTTATTAGTTCTAATGAAGGTGCTTATTACTCTGTCGCTCTGAACTCACATCTTTCAGAAGAAGGAGGCCTCACCAACTTTAAAGTGGGATATATATATATTATCCGCTCTCATATTCTATGTTGTCATAAGAAAGGCCTATTTATTGTTACTATAATGTAAAGAATTATATTCATTTCCACTGTCTACTCGACATTTGTCTACTTAATTGCTACACATCATTATAAAATGTAGATCTCCTATATTGATGACCATACTCACAGCTGGTACTTCAAATTTCAAAAATATTAGTGCCAACATCCGCATCGTGCCTACAATACTATTATAATGGTGCTGCCTCCTCATAAGTGCTGATGTCTACACATCATTTTAAAATTTAATACTCCAGTAGTACGAAAGGTACACAACGATCTATATACATCAACTAGTATCTCTGCCATCTGGTATATCAGTCTAGAGGAATTAATGTATGTTGTCCCTTGAGTGAAATCACACCCAACTGAGTAGTGCCACATCCATGTGAGTGCTCCATCCATGTGAGTAGGCTCCGATCCAACACGGTCATTCTCTACACGTTGCTTCGTGAAGTATTGTGAATATGGATGCGCAAGTGCTACTACATTAAAGTTTGGTTACGTTGCTGTGAAAAAGGACACGCTAGTGCTTGTTTCCTAGCCTGGTGAAGATATGTTAGAGGACACGCAAGTGCACATACTTTTGAAGCTATATTTTACCAGGTGCAAGGACATTTTCAGGTGCATCGAATGAATCGAACCAGAACTTTATGGGTTAAAGACTTTTTGAGCTACCTGGGTTTGACGATGCGCACCTGGAATAAACATGGTACTGTAAATAATTGTAGTTTTAATTTAGTTTATAATATTTGTGTTAATTTCTGTTGTTATCTACTGTTGTTATCCTGTTGTTATCTACTGTTGTTATTTAATGTTGTCTTAATTTTAGTATATAATCTTTATTTTTCAAAATTATTTAATAAATTTAAAACTCTCTCAATAAAATTGATGAATATTGTAACATTATATTGTAATTTGCATTGTGATATAAATCAGGTACTTCTTCAGTAATGACTGTTTGTTGACTATAACAATGAATATTTATGCGATACATTGATATTAAATTTGCTGATAATTAACTCAAATACTTTAAGTGATATTGTAATTAATAATGTAAAATTTGTATTTTGCTGAATGCTGACTGATAATAAGCTCAAATGCTTTAAGGTGATATTGAAATCAATAAGGTAAATTTGCACTTTGCTAAATGATGCTATATAATACTGTTAAAATATCATACATTTTGTAAAACATTAATAAATACTGTAATTACATGTAATATGAAGCGTATATCTGACACCGCAAAATGCCGTATACTCTTCTATCAACTCGGAACATGTATTCTAATGATTTTATTGCAATACATCACCAACAATGTAAAACTAAATATGGACTATGTATCTATAACAAATAACATCATCTCGAAAATTTTTTTTACGTCCATTATGTTCTATAGGATAAACCTAAAATATAATTATGTAAATAATATAATGAATTTAAATACTACATATCAGTATCACCAGTAATGTAATCACCAGTAATGTAATCATCAAAAATATATCACCAACAATATAAAACTCAAACCTGTACTTTTAAACCTATAACAACCGATATCATTTCCTGTAAATATAATAAGAAATTTGCCACTGTATATATGTAAATGAAAACTCTAACTATGTATATATCTTAACATCCCTACTCAGTCTTGTTGTACCTGAAGTTAACTATTTTGATTGATTTTATAATTAATGTAAATTGTATATTTTATTATTTCTGTAATTAATGTCCCTGGTAATGCTATATAGCGGGACCAGGTAATGTGCAGAAATGCACCTAATAAATAATATTGATTGATTGATTGATTGTCCCTATCTACTCCGAAGTGTTGAAATCGGGAAAATCTGTGGGCCACACTGGCAAAAACAGGACCTCCAAACCTGGCACTGCGGTCCTCCTACTCTTCGACAAAAAAGGTGATCAGAGCTGTAACAAGCTCAGGAAAACTCCTGTACGAAAAAATCAAGCCATCCCAACTCAAAATTGGGATAGAAAAAATACGTAATATTGGTGGTGGAGGTCTGGCAGTTGAGACTAAGAGGACTCAGGATGCCAACAAACTGGAGCAATACATAACCAAGGATATCCCACAACTAGTGGTAAAGAAACCAAAAAAACGCCTGCCTCATGTAGCCATTTACTCAGTCCCAACACATATTTCCCGGGAAGAACTTCCTGCACTGATCTACAGACAGAACGACAGCCTCGGTGAACTTTTTACAGAGGAGGTCTTTTGCAACAACTTCCACATTAAATTCAGCATGGGTAAAAGGCAGAGAGAAATATACCAACTGGGCAATCCAAGTGTCACCCCATATAAGAAAACAGCTGTTGATGCTGAGAGAAAATCTCAATCGAGTGGTCAAAGTGCAGAGTATCGGACTTTTGCCCGGTCCTGCAATGCTTTCGTTGCTGCAGATTTGGGCACTCCACCAACTCCTGTAGCCAGACCGTGCCCACCTGCAGCCACTGCATGGGTGAGCACAGCTACAAGGAATGTACCAACTTGGAGAAACCAGCGGTGTGCTGCAATTGCAGGCACGAAAAAAAGACTACTTTAAACCACAATGCAAGGGATGGCTCATGCAACGTTTATCAGCGTATTAAAACCTATATAATAAACGGAACCGATTATGGTACCACAACATAAAAAGAAAATCAGTTTTCTGCAATATAATGTCGGCAGAAGCATTGCCGCTACCTCCATCATGACTTCTGTGATTGAAAAATACGACTTCATCCTTTGTCAAGTCATATTGTGTAAGAAACAAACCAGCCGGTTTGCCCACCTCCTGTGTCACCCTAGGTGGCACCAACGACTACCCCTGGGCCATCTCAATCATCACTAGCGACGATCTTTCCTTACTACATCATGGGAACATCAGCACCAATTATATCTGCTGTACAGAGCTGAACATCTGTAGAAGAGATACATCGTGATCAACTTTTACCGCCCAAAAGAGTCTATAATAGAAGACTTCCTACTGGCCATTCAGGACTGCATTGATGTTTTTCCCAACGCTTACCTAATTCTTGCAGGCGACACCAATGCACACTCCCCCACCTGGGGAGGTGACCGCTTGGACCGCAACAGGCGTGCATGGGAGGAATTCTTCGCTCGCAACGATCTGCAAGTCATTAATGACCCGATGTCTCCACCAACTTTCGTCTCCAGCCAGGGACATAGTTGGATTGACGTCACGGCCTGCTCCCTGGGCTGCTACTCCTCCATTGGTGACTGGGGTATTGCTGACCATTCCATAGACGACCACGCCATGATCTCTTCTGCCTCAACATCGACACTGCAGACCCAGATAACTCTCGGCGACCACGTCTCAAATACAACATCAAGCGTGCAGACTGGTCCAGCCTCCAAACCTTCCTCGTCTCTCACCTCAACAACAAGGACTACAACGATCCCAACACCTCTCACAGACACATCGAGGACTCTATTGCAATGATCGAGGAAGCCTGTAATAAATTCATACCCAAATATACTAACACACGTAGGCCTGTGCCGTGGTGGACGGCAGATCTTGCATGCCTCCGTGATAAGAACAACTTTCTCAGGAAGAAGTTCCAGAACTGCCATACGGAGCCCCATCGCACTAACCTCAAAACAGACTACCTTGAACACCTCCGTCATTTTAAAAACGAAATCAAAAGGGCCAAAACTGACTCATGGGCTAATTTCTGTTCTGCTGCTGGCAAGAACCCTTGGGGTTTCATCACCCGCTTCTGTACGGACAAGCTAAAACGTAAACAGATGCTACATTCCACTACTGTTGGGCAAGACTTTTACCAGGCTGCCAACAGCAAAATGGACCTCTTTTGTCTCCCCGACACCCCGGACAGCAAAACCGACTTTCACCGCAGTGTTCGTGCCGAAAACAACATGGACCTAAACACTCTAAATACTCCCGACTTTCATCCTGAAAAAAATTGGCTCAGCCATTCACAACCTCAGTAACAAGAAAGCCCCTGGCCATGACAAAATCACACCTGAGCTAGCAAAGTACCTTTGGAATTTGATTCCCACTATCCTAACGAACACCTACAATGCTTGCCTTAGGCAAGGCGTCTTCCCTGAGCCCTGGAAGCGCGCCATCATTGTTCCAGTCCCCAAGCCAGGAAGCTTAACAGAAAGCCGGCCGATCTCACTTCTGCCTGTTCTGGGCAAAGTCTTGGAGAGACTCGTTACAAACAGACTGCTCTGGCATCTGGAGAAAAACTCCTATCTCCATAACAATCAATACGGTTTTCCGCCCACAGCGCTCGTCGGCTGATGCCATTCAAATAGTTATCGACACCACCCACCATCTCCTAGACGATTATAGGTACGTGTTGGCCATCAGTCTGGACATTGCCAAGGCTTTTGACAGTGTCTGGTGGCCTTCCGTCTTACAAAGTCTTCGCAGAAGGAACTGCCCGGCAAACCTCTACACTCTTTTAAAAAGCTTACCTGAAGAATAGAACCGCTGTTTACAATGTGGGGGACACTCTGTTCACCGAAGTGTCGCCTGTGGCTGTCCGCAGGGCTCTGTGTGTGGCCCCATGCTCTGGAACGTTGTTTTCGACAACTTCCTCCGTCAGAACTTCGGTCAGCACAGCATTGTGGCCTATGTGGACGACGCTCTAGTGCTCTGTGGTGGTAACTCAAGAGCGGAGCTTGAGACTAAAGGGAATGAAATTCTTCAGAACATCCTCAACTGGGGCTCCAAGTACAAACTCTCCTTCAATGCATCCAAGACTACGTGCATTGTTTTTAACAGGCCAGGTAATCAAAACCTCTACCTGAGAGTCCCCACCATTAAGATGAATGCTCAGACTGTCCGAGTGAAAAAAACAATTAAATACCTGGGAGTAGTCCTCGACTTCTGGCTGCTGTGGAACTCTCATGCCGCCTACGTTAACGACCGCACAGGAAAGATCTTTAATGCTTTTGCTGGCATTGCTAGAAGATGCTGGGGACTGTCGACCGACGCAATGGAGGCAATATACAATCAGATTTTTGTGCCCATCACCACCTACGCCTGTGGCAGCTGGGGGGAAGCTGTCCACAAGGTACACATCAAGCATAAGCTTTGGGCAACTCAGAGAAGAGCTTTAATACAACTGACAAAGGCTTACAGTACCACCCCAAATGCCTCACTGCACATTCTTGCCAGAAAAGCCCCTATTGATAAAGTGGTTACATTGCACCTAAAGACTTGGCATATTAAATGGGGACGAGACATTGTAACGAATATCATCATCATTAGCAGCAACGACCTAGAGAGAAAAGTCAAATACAGCGATACTAGGCACCCTGCAACTCGTTACAAGACCCATTTTGGTACTAACGATCTGGCCGACGTTTACATCTACACAGATGGCTCCAAGAGCGACACTTCTGTGGGCAGTGGCTTCGTAGCTTACAACAGCAACGGGAGCGAAATTGCTGTGGGCCAATACAGGCTGGATGCAAACTGCACAGTTTTTCAGGCCGAACTGTTTGCCATTTCCATGGCCACTTCCTGGGCTGACAATAACCACACCCACGATAAGATCAGCATCACAACCGACAGCGCCTCTGCACTTGCCATCTTGCAATCGAGCAACTTTCACCCGCTGGCCAACAACATTCAGGAAACAATTAACAACTCTACTTGTCATTTCTACCTAAACTGGACAAGAGCTCACCAGGGCCACTTCGGCAATGAAAGGGCCGATGCTCTTGCAAAAGACGCCTCCTCTAATATTAACCTTCCTACAGCCTACAGTAAACTGAACATCAATTCCATAAAGGGTATTTTGTGGAAGGACCTCTTGCGATCCTGGCAAGATGAATGGGATACCAATCACCTGCACTCTATTACCCACAGTTTCATCCCAAATATAAATGACTTCCTCACCTACAGCTGGTATGTCCCAGGCCACAGGATCTCCCAGATACTAACTAACCACGGTAGATTCCACTCTTATTTGGCAAGATTCAAGAATACTAATAACCCAAACTGTCCTATTTGTGCCACCACCGATGGAAGCAAACATTACATCCTTACCTGCCCTATGACTGAGCGGGAACGCCTCCAACACAAGATCCTTACCGAGACGCACAAACCACACTTGGCCACCACCAAATCTGAACTGTTTCATCAAATACAAAGACTCGTATCATGCTCTACTAAACATCTTTAGCAGCTACCTCAGGAACACTTCGGTTCCAGGCTTCCGCTAACCCTGGCAACTGTATTGTTTTACTCTGTCGCGCATACACAATGTATATATTGTATATTTTTCACTTTCGCTCTGTCTGTACGGAGCTTTAGCTCGTAGTTTTCTTATATTACCCTTTTACTGTATATATACTTGTACTCTCACCTTTAAAAGTTAATTACAATACAATGTTATTATATTTTTTTTTTCTTTTCTATCATATTTTGTACACCAATTTTGCTATGTATTTTATTCTTTGTCATTTTGCCATCCGGTTATGTTTTATGGCACCGGATATGTACCTCTTGGTATCTTAAATAAAAAATAACTGAACTGTCCCTATCTACTGACTAGTGGACTGTTCCTTGATCAGTGAGGCTGTGTGTGTTTCGTGCTCCGCGATTTCGCGCAGTTTTCACAGGATTCACTTTTGTCTGGTGTTTTTTGTGGTGATTTTCAGGTTCCTGAGATCAAGACGATTCTTTGGATACCAAAGATTGCCCTGGGTGGACCAACTTTTTCGGAAGTTAGGACCTCTCTAAAGTCATTAAAGGAAGTTCGTTGTTCCGGACGGTTTCGCCGCTTTTCCGGACACCGCTTTCCCGGAATTTTTGTTTCGCCATATGCAGGAACAGACCGTGAGTACCCGTACCAATTTTCGTTACTCTAGGCCCAGCCAATTTTTGGCAATCACTCATTAAGCGTTTGCACTTCTTCGGCCCGCATTGGGCTTTCCACTCACCGCTGTGGAAATTTCGGGCCTTTATCGTGGACAGGGCATCAGTGTGGACGTTCTGGGTTAATTTCGTCATCGTACCGTGGTTATTTTCGGTGTTTTCGTAATTTTAAAATTCAGTGATCTTTACAGCACATCCACAGGTCAACGACCTTAACGGAAACCTAACGGAAATTAACGTATTTCTAACGGACTCGACGTAAAACGGTCGTTGTCATGATGACGAATGAGTAAACAATTGCAGCTGTCTCAGGATTTGTTTACTTTGGATTTCCTTACATCAATGATACTGTTTGTTACCTAATAGTGTCTTCTTTACATCTGTTGCTTTTATTGTTATATTTAGGTTAAGTTAGTTATTATTTCTAGTTTTATTTCTATCTTTTCTCTCTGCACGGTTAAGGACACCTTGGCAGTGCAGAGCTGTCTGAACAGTGTTCAACTTTCACCTCCCTTCAGCTGCGGGATAGATACTCAACAATTACACAGGGGAACCATTTCGTGTTTTCTTTCTGCTGTCATGGCACCAAATATTTGAATAGTTTTCTGAAGGAAGCCAATGGGATTCTGGCGGAAACCAAAAAGTACTGCTCTGAAGGTGTCAACAAACGCCTGGGAGCCACCCAAAATACCGAATACGTTTGCGACCAGATGCGCAGGATTATTGATCTCGCTTCAAAAACGATCAGGACTAATCTTATGCCAGGGGAGGACGACAATAACAGTGATACGTTCTGATGAGTCATCTCCATCTTTTTCAAGGAGCTCCAGCACGCATGGAGAGGCAACTCCCCATAGCAACAACTTTCTCTTTGCACAGGCAACACCTCCAATGCCTGTGTTACACCCCCCGCAATCTATCTGCAACGACAACTGCAAACTAGACGAAATAGAAGAAAAAATCAAAGGCCTTCTAACAAACGAGCTGATTCCTTCAGTGGATAAAAATCCACGCAGCATACTCTTCCGAGAGCCTTAAAAATTTTATCTCCACATTAGAAAACCACGTGGCAAACTCGAACTATAAGGACATCTCGCAGAGGCTTAAAAGTATAGACGAAAAGCTCGACAGTATTATTAATACCAGTGAGCAAACGGGAAGCAATGTCGACCATATTATTGATAAAATGAATTTGGACACCCCACTTACACAGATGGAGGGGTTAAAGGCAAGACTGGACAAGATCTTAGAGGAAGGGCAGATTTCAAATATTTTACAGGGTCAGAATATGATCACGAAAAAACTGGAACTGCTGAGTGCCTCCTCTCTTTCAAACAGGAATGCACAAAAATCTTATAGTGCTGTACTTCAATCCGGACGGCGGGTAGAAATGACAAAATCCACGGGTATGGTTGACAACAACACAGCGGTTCTACTCCTTTATGACAAGAAAAAGGAGAAAAGCTGTAACAAATTAAGGAAATCTATCTACGAAAAAATCAAGCCTTCCCAACTTAAAATATGGATTAATAACATCCGTAACATCGGCGGAGGCGGTCTGGCCCTTGAAACTAAGAGCCAGGCAGATGCTGACAGACTGCAACAACACATTGCCGAAGAGTTACCACACATAGAGATAAGGAAACCAAAAAGGCGACACCCACACGTAGCTATTTACTCCGTCCTGGCACAGATCCCAAGGGAGGAGCTCCCGGAAATCATATACAGGCAAAATCCCATCTTTGGAAAATTTTTGACCGAGGAAGAATTTCGCAACTCCTTCTCAGTTAAGTTTGGCATGGGGAAGCGAAATAATGATTACACCAACTGGGTCGTCCAAATTACGCCCCTTTTAAGGAAAACTCTGCTCACTCAGGGCAAGGTCTCTATCAAATGGTCGCATTGTAAGAGTGACGGACTTTTGTCCTGTCTTACAGTGTTTTCGCTGTTGTCGTTTTGGCCACTCGGCTTCTGCATGTAGGCAGGAGGCCCCGACATGCAGCCACTGCATGGGCGAGCACTTGTATAAAGAATGCCACAACAGAGATAAGACAGCAATCTGTTCCAATTGCAGACACGAAAATGTTACTGAACACCAACACAACGCACGCGACGGCTCGTGTCCAGTCTTTCAGAGAATAAAGGCCAATATCATCAAAAGAACCGAACATGGAACCAAATAATAAAAAGGACTTACGTTTTCTGCAATACAACGCAGGCAGAGGCATTGCCGCTGCCTCCATTCTTTCGTCTAACATTAACAAATTTGACTTCATTTTTTGCCAAGAGCCGTATTGCGTGCGCAATACCCCAGCATGCCTACCTTCAACCTGCATCGTCCTTACCGGTACCCAAGGATACCCTTGGGTAACCTCTATTGCTCCGAATAATGACTTATCTTTGTTGCACCACCGGAACATTAGCACGGAGTACATCTGTTGCACGGAGCTTATTCTCGACGGGTGCAGATATATTCTAATCAATTTTTACTTCCCCAAAAATCAAGACTGTGAGGAGATGCTTAACGAGTTGCAAAGCCGCATGGATGCCTTTTCCAACGTTTACTACATTCTGGCAGGTGACACGAATGCTCACTCTCCTACGTGGGGAGGGGAGATCCTCGACAACCGCGGCCGCCTCTGGGAAGATTTCTTCGCCCAAAACAACCTCTTAGTACTCAACGACCCTATGTCGCCGCCCACTTTCACTTCAGCCAGGGGCACAGCTGGATAGACGTGACAGCCTGCTCCCTTGGCTGCGCTACTCACATTCACAGCTGGAAGGTTCTCGAAGAGTCGCTAGACGACCATGCTATGATTTCCTTTAGCATCGAGACCACCAATCAGAACCGAAGACAGCCTCGCCCAAAATTTAACCTTAGACGGGCCGACTGGGAAGGCCTGAAGAACCATTTGAACAACAACCTCAACAGTTGCAACCAAACTGACCCTCACGAGGCTCGGACTATTATAGAAAATAATATCAGCATCATAGAGATGGCAATCAGTACGTACATTCCCAAATATACAAACAAACATAAGGCAGTCCCGTGGTGGACAGAGGACCTCACTAACTTCTGGCTGACCACTATTAGGCTCCGTAAGAGATATCAAAGATGCCACACCAAACCAACGCGAACTTCACTCAAGCAGCAATTCATGGACCACCTAAACCTTTACAAAAAGGAAATTAAGAAATCCAAGCTGGCCTCATGGTCAAAGTATTACGAATCGATTACTCGCAACCCATGGGGGTTTATAACTAAGTTTTGCACAAGCAAGCTTAAAAAAACGCCAAATCCTCTACTCAACATCTATTGGCCAGGATTTCCACCAAGCCGCTAATCAGAGAATGGACCAATATTGCCTCACTGACAGTATCGATGAGGAAACTAGCTTCCACCAGAGGATCCGTGATCAAATTCAGGAAAACAGCAATGCACTGGACACCCCAAAGTTTCAGAATCACGAAATTCACCGTGTGATCAAGAACCTCAATAATAAAAAGGCCCCAGGCCGGGACGATGTTACTCCGGAGCTGGTGAAGCAGCTGTGGATGATCATCCCCAACCAGCTAAACGATTTGTTTAACGCTTGCCTTCAGCACGGTGTTTTTCCCCGTCCGTGGAAGCACGCCATAGTTGTCCCGGTCCCGAAGCCAGGCAATGCTGCCGAGTGCAGGCCTATCTCGCTCTTGCCGGTTCTCGGGAAGGTGTTAGAAAGGCTGATTGCAAATAGGACACTCTGGCACATGGAAAAGAACCATCACATACATAGGCACCAGTTCGGCTTTAGGCCACAGCGGTCGGCACCAGATGCCATCGAGAAAGTAATACAGACTATCAAAAATCTTCTCAAAGAGCACAAATATGTACTGGCAATAAGTATCGATATTACTAAAGCTTTCGACAGCGCATGGTGGCCACTGGTGCTATACAACCTTCGTGCCAGACAATGCCCAGCAAACATCTTTAACTTACTAAAAGATTTTCTTAAAGAAAGAACTGCCGAATTGCGCTGTGGAGGCCACACAGTGCACAGAGAGGTAATCCGGGGCTGTCCACAGGGCTCTGTCTGCGGCCCACTGCTGTGGACAATTCTGTTCGACGACTTTCTCAGGGAGAACTTTGGGCAGCATGAAGCTGTGGCTTACGCTGATGACGCGCTGGTGCTATACAGGGGGCACTCACGCGCAGACCTCGAGGCCAACGGAAACAGAATTCTAGAGAACATCGTCAAATGGAGCGCTAATTACAAGCTTAAAATCAACGCCGCCAAAACTAAAGGAATCATTTTCAATCAGCCTGGGCATCAAAACCTATACCTGAGAGTCCCAACGATAAAAATGGAAGGGCATACAATTCGCATTGAAAAATCAATTAAATACATTTAAGGTCTTCCTGGACCACTGACTACTTTGGAGTACGCATACCAATTATATTACCGACAAGTTAGGCAAGATATTTAATCTCTTCTCCGGCGTGGCCCGCAGGCAGTGGGGCCTGGCAGCCGAGGCCCTAGAACCCATCTACAACCAGATTTTCGTTACCATCTGCACGTACGCCTGCGGCAGTTGGGCCAGGATGTTCATAAGGTCCACATCCGCAGGAAGCTTATCGCCGCCCAGCGTAGGCCACTTTTGCAAATGACGAAAGCTTACAAAACGACTTCAAACTTTTCCTTACAAGTCCTGGCACGCAAAGCCCCTATTGATCATGTCATCACCATGTATCACAAAATATGGAAAATTAAATGGGGCGATACAATAAAAATCGGTAACATCAGCCTCAAACACGAGGACATGGAGCAAAGTATTAAGTTTGCCTTTTCAAGACATCCGGCCACTCCCTGTGCTATTAATTTTACAACTCCCACCCAAGCTGACATGCACGTTTACACGGATGGGTCGAAGACAGACCAGAACGTGGGCTGCAGCTTTGTGGTCTTTACCAACAACGAGGAAATTGCTCAGGAGCAGTTTCGGCTCGGGGAGTTCTGCACGGCTTTTCAGGCGGAACTATACGCCATTAAAAAGGCCACTGACTGGGCCAACCACCACACGACTAATTCCAGCATTCAACATCATTACCGATAGCGCCTCCGCGCTCCAACTTCTCACTGCCAACTCATCCCACCCTTTGGTGACTGAAATCCAAGAGGCCATAGCCACCTCATCCTGCACATTCTTTCTGAACTGGACCAAGGCCCACGCTGGCAACACCGGTAATGAAAGGGCGGACGCGGTGGCCAAAGAGGCGTCTACAAACAGCAGCCTCCCAATAAGTTACAACAAAATTAGCATCAAAGCCATCAAAGGCTTGCTGTGGCACGACCTGCTTGAAACTTGGCAGACCGAGTGGAATCAAAACCCTTCCACCACTTCCACCTACATTACTAACATCAAGGAACTCCTTAATTCAAAGTGGTACTCCCCAGCCATGGGCTCTCTCAGATGCTGACCAACCACGGGAAGTTCTATTCTTATCTTGCCCGCTTCAAGCACACTAATGAACCCAACTGCCCAACTTGCGGCACCCAGGATGGCAGCCAGCACTATCTCTTGGAGTGCTCTATTTTGGAGCTGGAGCGGCTGCAACTCAAAACTACCATACTGGCAAATGGCGGCAGCTGGCCACCGACCAGCCTGGACAATATCTTTCAGCACAAAGACTACTACAATGCCTTAGTACATTTATCGAACGTCTACTTTAAAAGGACAACGCACCTTAATCTTCACCCTTGGTCTCTGCTCCTCTTCGGGAACCCGTGTCCGATCCCGGGTCTAACACCTCCTCCTGTATGGAGTTGAGCCCCGATACCGCCGGTGCCAACATACTGCACCTGGCTGCGGTATCAACAAGAGGCGAGATCTGTCCGCGGGGGACCGCTGTTGGGGGGCTTTTCAGGTCAGCACTCTGGACTCGTCGTTTCTTGGGGATCTGTTTCACACACATTTTCGCTCTACACACCTTTTGTTCTCATTGCAAGCGGCAATGAGCTTTTCTTTTGTCTCACACACTTTGTATAGGTGCCTTTCGCACCTCTTTCCATGCCTCAAGCAAAAGCATGTAGTTTGTATTCTTGTTGTTTTTCAGCAAAATTCTGTAATTGTATTCCTTTGTCTGTTTCTACCCGGTTATATCATTGTGGCACCGGGATGTACACTATTTGTATGTTAAAATAAAAATAACTGAACTGAACTGAACTGTCCCTATCTACTCAAAACTCCTCAACACGCGGTATTCCTGTAGTTGACTAAAGTCAACCTGCGCGACCATACGTGGTTCGCACTGTATATTCTGTATATATTTACTTTCTGTATTTTTCATATTATTTTTGTTTTTATTTTATATTATTTCTGTATAATTTTCCCTACATTGTTATTTTTATTGTATAATTCTTTGCCATATATATTGTGTACTCAATCTTTCTCATGTATGTTTTTATTGCCTTATTGTAACCTTACCCATCTTAGTATAACCATAATATTTGTCTTGTATATTAATTCTACTTACTGTAATCATGTTACTTGTCGCTTTATCTTTTCTGTATTCTTGTTCCCTGGTAATGCTTACTACGGGGCCAGGGAATGTACTTTATGTACAAATAAAATTATATTGATTGATTGATTGATTGTCCCTATCTACTTCGAATCTGGACAAATTAATCAAGGATGGCCAGATACAAGAGATTCTAGAGATCCAAAAATCAATGGACAGAAAAGTTGAACAACTTCATACCCAACTTCCAGGGGAACCAACACAGCGTTCATACAGCGCAGTTCTTCAGTCCAGTAAGGTTATTGAGCCTTTTAAAAGTACCAGGACTCCGAGAAATAACAACAACAACGTCCTCCTCTTATGCAATAAGGGTGAGGAAAAAAGTTGCAATAACTTAAGGAAGGCACTGCAAGAGAAGATTAAGCCATCTCAGTTGAAAATAGGCATAGACAAAATTCGTAATGTGGGAAACTGGGGAATTGCTATCGAAATAAGAAGCCAAGAAGAGGTTAGAAGACTTGAGCAGCACATTTTAAAGAAAATGCCACAAACGGAAGTTAAAAGGCCAAAGAAACGCAGACCACATATAGCCATCTACTCAGTCCCTGCTGACATCTCTCAGGAGGATCTCTCCTCTCTCATCTATAGGCAGAACGAGGCTATAAATACAGCCCTCACTGAAGAGGAGTTTAATAAGGGCTTCACTCTTAAATTCAATACGGGGAAAAAGGCAACGACTTACATCAACTGGGTTGCTCAGGTCTCTCCGAACTTCGCAGGAGACTTCTGATTCTGGGGAAGGTGTCGCTGGAGTGGTCCAGGTGCAGGATATCGGACTTCTGCCCCGTCCTGCAGTGCTATAGGTGCTGTATGTTCGGGCACTCTACCACTACCTGTAGCCAAACGACCCCCACATGCAGCCACTGCGGAGGCACACATGCATACAAGGAATGCTCCAACAGAAATAAAACTCCTGTGTGCAGTAACTGCACACATGGCAACGAGACTGAGAAGGGACACAACACAAGGGATGGCTCCTGCCCCATCTATCTGAAAATTAAATCTCACATCATCAATAACACCGACTATGGACCAACAAAATAAAAGAAACATCAGTATTCTGCAATACAACACCGGCCGCAGCATCGCCTCCACCTCAATCTTAACTACCCATCTCAACAATTATGATTTCGTATTGTGTCAGGAGCCATATTGTGTGAATAACACCCCTGCCTGCCTCCCGAAGACCTGCACCACGCTCCGAGGGACATCTAGTTACCCCTGGGCAGTTTCCATCGTGCCAAACCATAGCTTGTCTATTTTACATCACAGCAATATCAGCTCTCAGTATATCTGCTGTACGGAAATGGTCATTAACGGTCAAAGGTACATCTTTGTCAACTTTTACTGTCCAAAGGACAAAGATATCAATGAGATTCTTGAGGACATCCAGGGCTGTATGGACACCTTCACCGGCGTATATTACATCCTGGCAGTTGATACTAACGTGCACTCCCCAACGTGGGGAGGAGATCGTTTGGACAGCAGAGGACGCAACTGTGAGGAATCCGCACTCTCCACCTACCTTTGTATCCAGCCAGGGACACAGCTGGATTGATGTCACTGCTTGTTCCCTTGGCTGTGTACCTCTCATATCTAACTGGAGAGTCCTGGAGGACTCTATAGATGACCACGCAATGGTAGCTTTCAACATCAACTCGACCTCTGAGGACAACTTCTGTCAACCATGCCTAAAATACAACCTCAGACACGCTGACTGGGACAGGCTTATCACTCATCTCAACCAGAACCTAACTAACTGCGATCACCCCGCCCCATTGAACGCAAGGAGCTGTATTGAGCAAAATATCAAAGCCATCGAGGAGGCCTGTAACACTCACATCCCTAAGTACACAAACAGTCGCAGGCCTGCGCCCTGGTGGAGTGAAACTCTTAAGTACCATCGGGAACGAAACATCAACCTTCGTAAGAAATATCAAAACTGTCATACCGAGCCTGTACGCACAAACTACAAAACCCAATACCTCCAGCATCTAAAGGTATATAAAAGTGAAATTAAGAAGGCCAAACTATCCTCGTGGAAAAACTTCTGTGAAAAGGCCACTAAGAATCCCTGGGGTTTCATTACCAAGTACGCCACAAACAAGCTGAAAAGTAACACTATTCTTCACTCTACCACCCCAGGACAAGAGTTCTTCCAGGCGGCTAGTCTAAAAATGGATCAATATTGCCTTAGAGATGACCAACACCCAGGAAACCGAATACCACAGGAAATACGCAACCAGATCACTGGGGATACGGACAGTCTTAACACTCCCGAATTCAGCTATCATGAAATAGAGCAAACGTTTGCCAATCTGAATAATAAGAAGGCACCGGGGCAAGACGACATCACCCCGGAATTGGCAAAACAACTATGGAATATGATTCCCAATCAACTCACAGAGATCTATAATGTCTGCCTCAAGCACGGCATTTTCCCTCACAAATGGAAGAGTGCAAGAATTGTGCCAGTGCCAAAACCGGGGAACCCGGAGGACAGCCGCCCTATTTCACTACTACCAGTGCTTGGTAAAGTACTGGGAAGGCTTATTACAAACAGACTCCAGTGGAACTTGGAGAAAAATCTTTCTTTACACAATAACCAATACGGTTTTCGTCCTCAGAGGTCTACAGCTGATGCCATTCACAAAGTGACTAGCAGCATTAGTACTATGCTTAACGACTACAAATATGTAATGGCCATCAGCCTGGACATTGCTAAAGCATTCGACAGCGCCTGGTGGCCATCAATTCTCTATGGACTCAAAAAGAGAGGTTGTCCTGCTAACCTTTACAGGATTATCCGGGACTATCTTACCGACCGGTCTGCAACACTTAACGTTGGCGGTTACTCTGTCTCTAGGAGTGTCGTTCGAGGCTGCCCCCAGGGCTCCGTTTGTGGTCCGCTGCTCTGGTGTGTGGTCTTCAACGACTTCCTACGACAAGACTTCGGACAGCAGGACTTGTTTGCCTATGCGGACGACGCCCTGGTAATTCTTGGTGGGCACTCCCGCGCAGACCTGGAATGCAAAGGGAACGATACTCTTGTCAAAATACTGGAATGGGGAGGCAAATTTAAATTGATGTTGAACGCCGCGAAGACCTGTGGCACGGTCTTTAACAGGCCTGGGCAACCTAATATTTACCTGAGGGTCCCCACGATTAAAATGGGCAACCAAACAGTCAGCATCAACAAGACTTTAAAATACCTGGGTGTCATTTTAGAACATCGCCTCCTGTGGAATGCACATACGAAGTACATCACTGAGAGGACAGGGAGGATCTTCAATGCATTCACGGGCATGGCTAAGAAGCACTGGGGCTAGCCGCTGAGGCATTGGACACCATCTACGACAGCATCTTTCTGCCCATAGTTACCTATGGCCTGCGGTAGTTGGGGTGAGGATATCTACAAGGTACACATAAAGAGGAAATTCATTGCTGCACAGAGGAGAGCCTTACTTCAAATAACCAGGGCATACAACACCACCCCCAACACCTCCCTCCAGGTGTTGGCTAGAAAGCCCCCATCGATAAAATGGTAACTCTATATTATAAAGTGTGGCAGCTTAAATGGGGCAACAGGATAAATTACAACAACCACAACATTGAATATGAGGACTTTGAAGCCAACGTCGACTTCGCAAAATCACGACACCCAGCCACTCCCAACAGTATCACATTTGACATCCCAGCTGCTACGGACTTAATAATCTTTACAGATGGTTCCAGATCTGACCTGGGTGTGGGCTGTGGCTTTGTCTCATACAAGGACGGGCAGGAGACAGCCTTCAGGCAGTTCAAGCTTGGAGAGCACTGCACCACTTTCCAGGCAGAGTTGTTAGCCATTAACAGAGCCATCAAATGGACCGACGAGCAGCATAGAAACAAGTGTATCAACATCATCACAGACAGCGCCTCCGCAATGACCCTACTACAGGGCAGATCCCTTCACCCTCTCGCTGTAAACACCCATGAAATAGCGAATGGTTCAACAAATCGTTACTCCATCAATTGGACCAGGGCTCACCAGGGCACACAGGGAAATGAAAGGGCAGACGCCATTGCCAAGCAGGCATCCACCAACAGTGCCTTGCCTATTGAGTACAGTAAAATAAGTCTAAAGATTGTTAAAAATATTCTGTGGAAGGAAATGGGGGCCTCTTGGCAGTCTGAGTGGGAGGACAACAACTCAACCACCAACAACTTCATTCCAAACCTAAAAGACTTCCATAGTTACGACTCGTACTCCCCGAATCACAATCTTACACAGTTCCTTACCAACCATGGGAGATTCTTCAGCTACCTAGATCGTTTCAAAAACACCACATCTCCCAACTGTACTATCTGTGGTATCTCGGACGGCAACACCACTATCTGCTGCACTGTCCGCTGCTGGAACAGGAGCGGATGCAGCTCAGCTTAATCCTCGAAACACACAACTACACCTGGCCTCCAACCAATCTGGACTACCTGATAAGGCATAAAGACACTTTCAGGGCCCTTTGTAATCTCATCTCCGCATATTACAAGAAAACGACAGTTCCAGTCTTCTAGTTTCTGCAGGCGTCTTCTGGTCATCGCCTCGGACTACGCATACATCTTTCTGTATGGAATTACCCAGCTTTGTGCACTTCAAAATTCTCCTCTATGTTTGTATTCAAACACTTTCTGTAACTATGTATATTTGTCTCACTAGTGGTTATCCACCGCTCATTGTATACACGCGTTGCTATTTTACTTTATATTTTATTTTATTTTATTTTATTTTTTTTATTATTGCGTTTTATTCTATGTTATTTTTTCTGAATTTTGTATTTGCTTTATTTTATGTGGTAAATATCTTTCGTTTATGTTATCATTGCTGTAATATCGTACACCTTCTGTATCAAACCCTGAAATTAATTACTCTGTCCCGTCTTTTCCCAATTATGTTGTAACAGCACCTGGCATGTACCTACTGGTGTATTACGAAATAAAATAACTGAACTGAACTGATCTGTCCCTATCTACTGGGCTGCGGTCCCAACTTGTGAGATTATCGTGAGCAATTTTTTTTGGCGAATATCTGAGCGTTTTTTAGCTTAGCCCCTTTTCGCTGCTTTTCACGAGTTATCTCTGGGAAAGTCATATCTGTGTACCTCCTCGAGGTGCAGCCCGCAAGTACCCTTCGGGGGAAACTAAACACAGTAGCGCAATAAAGTTGGTTTTTCTTTCTTTTCTTTACTAATTAGTTTGTTCTTTGTATACTTATACTAACCTCTCTTTAGCCCTTTTTGTGGCTTCATGGCTTCTCAGCCTGATAAGGGGGCACCAGGGGTGTCCCTCAGGACTGTGAGCCAGGGTGTGGATGTTTCGTGCGGTGAGTTTCCTTCCCTGCCGGGCAAAGGAGTTGTAGAGCTCAACAGCTGAGAATTAATAAAGCAAAAAATGTGCAAACAGAACTTTCAGAATATTTGACTTCGAATGCTGGTTCTAAATTTGGTTCTAGGGATCACATTCAAATGATCATGAGCAAAGTTACTCAGATAATTGACATTTTGGCCAGTAAGTCGAGTGAGGACAGCACTGTGACTAAAATGTTTGAGAGAATTACTGAACGGTTAGATGAGATTAGTAATGCTGGTGTTACTGGGGTAGGTCATATGCTCAAGCTGCTGGCCTCCCAAAAGTTAATAGGTTTCCAATAGAGAAAAAAGAAGTGTTGATTATTCAACCAAAGTCAGGTGATGGGAAAGCTGAGGAAACTAAACAAAAAATTAAGGATTGTATTCAGCCCTATAAGTTGGGAATTGGGATTAGGGGAATCAGGAAGCTCAGGAAGGGAGCTATAGCTGTTGACAAAGCTATTTTACAGAATGCTGTAAGTAGAATTGATGGTCTGGAGGCAAAAGAGGCAAGAAAACGCTTGCCCAGGATCATAATACATGGTGTCCCTCGAGATATTCAGAAAGCTGAATTGATCGAGTATATTGTCGAGCAAAATGCTGACATAAAAAACAATGAGTATAAGGATGAGGAGTTTGCTAAGGCATTCAACCCTCAGTTCCAACTTGGAAGCAGGGATAGACCTTTTTGTAGCTGGGTTGTGGAGGTTACACCTTCACTCAGGAAGATCTTGATGGCCCTAAAGAGAATAAATCTTAACTGGGTGAGGTGTAATATCGAGGATTTCATCCCTGTTATCCAGTGTTACAATTGTTGCAAAATGGGCCATTTTGCGAAGGATTGTAACGAAACCAAACCTATATGCAGTCAATGTGGTCAAGATCATAGATTCAAAGAGTGCCGCTAACAAGAATACTGTTAAAGTTTGTGCTAATTGTAAGCATGAAAAGTATTCTGATGTTCGGCACAACGCACTAGATAAAAAAATGCCCTATAGTGCAACGTATGAGAAATTTGATTATCAGCCGTACTGACTATGGATAGTGGTCTTAAGCTGCCCTTGCTGGATTACAATACTATTAAAGTAGTTCAGCTTAACATGCAGAGGGCGATTGCTGCAGGCTCCATGCTGAATAAGGTCATGGAGTCTACAGATATAGCCATTATTCAGGAGCCTTATGTCCTTCATGGCAAGGTTGCGGGCTTGGGGCTTGGGCTTAGGCTTAGCGTTATTCACGCTAGGTGTGCCAGGCCATCTGCTGTGCTTGTTTGTGCAAACAGGAATATTGATATTCAGTTTTGCCAAGATTACAGCGATGCAAATGTGGCTTGTGCTGATATGATTATTCAGGGCAAGCGAACTATTTGGGTTAGTGTCTATCATACTTTTGGGGAGCCTATTAGGCACACCCTTAATAAGATCGATAAAATCATGCGGCATTTTAACGCATGCAATGTTATCATCGGTGGGGATTTTAATGTTCACTCCCCGGTCTGGGGCGGGGAGGAACATGACGACGCGGCTGATGATTTATTGGAGTTTCTCGCTGAGCATGGTCTCCACATTGTTAACGATCCTGATTCCCCCCCAACTTTCGATGGCCCAAGAGGGGCAAGTTGGATAGACCTTACCATTTGTAATGATGGTGCTTTCCTGAGTATTCAGGATTGGGAGGTCAGCATGGAGCCGAGCATGAGTGACCATAGGTTGATTTTTTTTTCTGGCAATGGGCTGTGTCCGCCAAAGAAAAGAATGTTCATACTTTGTTCAACACTAATCGTGCGAATTGGGAGAAGTTTGGCAATGCTTTACATATGAGTATGCTGGAGCTCCCTATGCCTGAGGTGTATGAGAGCAGGCAGGTCGTAAACTTTATTAGTCAATTTACGAGTAGGTTAATTGACGTATGTAAGGAGTGTATCCCGGCTAGGAAGCCTGGTATGCACACTGTTAAATGGTGGAATTCTGATTTAACCCACATAAAGTAGCAGAATGTTTACCTCAGGCGTAGGTATCAGCACTGTTACGATCTTGTGGAGCAAAACAGGCGTAAAGCCATTTATGTAAGGTTTGAAAAGTTTTACAAGGGTAAAATCAAACATTACAAGGTCGAGTCTTGGAAGCGCTTTTGCGCCGACAATGCATCAGACCCTTGGGGAATGTTGTATAAGCTTGGGACTGGCCGTATTAAGGCTAGGTCGGTCTTGACTTCTATCGGGACTGTTGGTAATTCTGCCGCTTCCCTGGAAGATACTGTTGATACGCTTATGACGCATTTCTTTCCTGAGGATAATGAGAGTTGGGACGAGGATAGCCATACGGCTATTCGTGAAGAGCTTCAAACTGAGTATACTTCTAGTGACGATCCTCCCTTTACTAGGGATGAGGTCTATCACAGCATTATGAAAATGAAAGTTAACAAGGCTCCCGGGGAAGATGGTATTGATTGTCACATTTTTCGGGCGACCTGGGATGTGTGTTCGGAAACTCTAGTAAGGGTTTTCAATGGGTGTTTACAGTTTGGCACTTCTCCTGACATTTGGAAAAGTGCCTTAGTGGTGATCATTCCGAAGCCCAATCGGATTGATCACTCTGACCCATCTAGTTTTCGGCCTATCAGTCTGCTCCCAGTTTTGGGGAAGACATTGGACGACTTAATGATCAATAGGATCATGTGGCACATTCATGATAATTGTGGTCTGCATACAACGCAGTACGGCTTTAGTAAGCAAAAGTCTACTGAGGATGCCATCAATATGGTTGTTGATAATATTAATAACCTTTTGCAGACCTACAATTATACTGTGGCTATCAGCCTTGATATTATGGGTGCTTTCAATCATGCCTGGTGGCAGGGCATCCTTCTAAAGCTTAGGAGGTCAAGGTGCCCAAGGAACTTATACTATCTAGCTGCTGACTATTTATCAAATAGGTCAGCAGGCTATGTTACCAATTTCGTCAGTGTGCAGAAGCATTTAGAGAGGGGTTGCCCACAGGGCTCTAAGTCCGGGCCCAGCTTCTGGAATATTATTTTTGATGATATTCTCATTAAGATTAGCGAGTGTGGTATCAAGGCTACGGCTTATGCTGATGACCTGATGATTGTTGTACCTGGTCAAACTCGCAAGGATCTTGAGATTAATGGTACGAATATTATCAACAGAATTTCCCAGTGGGGAAGGGAATTAAAGCTTGTTTTTAATCCCAAGAAAACGATGGGGATAGTGTTTTCTAACACTAGTAATACGCTTCTTAAGCGTATACCATTAATTAAGATGGATAACGCCTCTATTATGATAGTCAAGCGTATGAGGTATCTTGCGGTTACTCTTGATAATAAGCTCAACTGGATTGAGCACATTAAGGACGTTAAGCTTAAGAGTATTACTATAATGAATAGGCTGGCACAAGTAGCCAAGAGTCTGTGGGGGCTCAATTCTGAAGCTTTCAATGTCATTTATGAGGGGCTTGTCGTTCCTATGTTGACCTACGCTGCTTCTGCCTGGTGGCCTAATGCCTATAGGGCAATGCAGGGTAGGCACTTGGCCAGAGCACAGCGTGTGGCATTGTTAAGGACCTCAAAATGTTTTCAGACAATTTCGAATGAGGCCTTGCTGGTTTTGACCGGGAAGCCTCCTATTGAGTACATTATTGAGGAGCATGCCAAGCGTTATCTGGCTAGGAAAGGTCACTTATCTGTTACCCTTGAGCCAATTCTGGATACAGCTAACTGCGATCTTAACGTTAGTTACTGGTTCCTGCCTAAGCCAAACATTAATTTTTGTATTACTATGGCAGATACGAGTTTTCTTGCTGATACCCATATTTACACGGATGGTTCCAGGTCTGAGGACGGTGCTGTTGCGGCTTTTGTCGTTTACCAGCATTGCTTGGAAGTTTTTTCTCAGGTCTTTAAGTTGGAGAGCTTTTGCTCCAACTTTCAGGCTGAGCTTTTGGGTATCAAAGAGGCTGTTAACTGGTGTATTTCTGAACAGTGTGATCAGGATGTCTGTATTTATACAGACAGTCGCAGTGCTCTTGATGCTTTGCAGGACTGCAGGGCGCTTCATCCATTAGTCTATACTATTAAGTGTATATTATTGGATAATGATCTGTTTGACCGTGTCAGGTTTAAGTGGGTGCAAGCGCATACTGGTATCACTGGTAACGAGAGGGCCGATTACTTGGCTAAGCTTGCTGTCAGGAACTTGGATATTGATTACAATAATTTTCCGCTGTGTTATATCAAGCGGAAGTTAAAGGATACCACTCTGCTGCGTTGGCAGGAGAGGTGGTTGAACAGTGATAAAGGTCGTTATACCTTCAGGCTGTTACCTAATATTGAAGAATGGATTAGGAATTTGAACTGGATTGTTCGTGACAAGATCTCTATGTTTGTGCTTACAGATCACAACGGCCTTGGTGATTATCTGTTAAGGTTTAGTCTTAGGGATAACCCATTGTGTATCTGTGGCCTTGATTCTGAAAATATTGAGCATATCATTTATGATTGTACTGCTTTCCAGAGGGAAAGGTTCTACCTTTCCCAGGTGGTATATAGTGAGGGGGAGTCTTGGCCTTGTTGTAAGGAACCAAGTCCGAGCGTTATTTTTATTTTACTTTTATTTTGCTTATTATTTTATTTTTGTTCGGGGCTTATGTTTTGTTAGGATGAAGGTTTCCTCACCATTCACCTTAAGTATTTAAAAAGAGAAGAAATAAAACCCAACTCACCGACGAAAGAAAAGCGCCATAGGACTCACGCACATTTGCGCTCCCCGAGCGGCAACGAATAGGTCCGCACCAAGAAAGAGGGGGGGAAAGAACCCACAAGCACGAAATAAACTCGCCCCAGAAAAAATTGTAAAAACAAATAATGTAAAAGGTTAGTGAGTAAACTGTCGGAAAAAGGGCTGCCAGACGATGAAACACGTTATTGTTAGCATTTAAGTATGTAAATGAGGGGAGTGACCGCATTCAGAATTGTGACGTCACCTCACACTATAAATCCCGAGTCTCAAGTGAAGACGGAGAGGTGAATTCTGGATAGCAACGAGGTTGGTGAGCTTCGCAGCAGTAATAGAGAGGTGTCCGATAAAATCTCGAATAGTTCCAAGGTGATTTTGAAGTGATTCGAAATTTGGATAGACAGTCTGAGAAAGTCTTGAGAGTTTGAGGAAATAGGTTCCGAGTATATTGAGGTGACGATTAGGATCTCTAGTTTATAAGAATTATTGTTATAAGTTAAACTTTTGGTTTTGTCGGATTCCCAAGGGGAATAGAGTTAAGTTAGACATAGATTTGAATCGAGAATTGTCGGGTTGACTTTGTTGAATTTCTTAGAATAAATTATTGTTTGATTTTTACT